>NC_051850.1:26461009-26761009 GCF_905115235.1 Hermetia illucens
CCTCATGTATTCCTCGGCGACTTGGGTTCTTAGCAAGAAAAATTGCGAACTCTTAGCCGCGTTGGAGAGAAGAATCCTCCGAAGAATTTATGGCCCCCTACATGAGGATGGACGATTCCGTAGCCTACACAATGACGAAATCTATGAGCGATACCATGACCGTCCGGTTGTGGATAAAATCCGGCTCAATAGGTTACGGTGGGTGGGTCACTTAATCCGTATAGATGAGGATGATCCCACCCGGAAAGTCTATAAGGGCAATATCTATGGTAGAAAAAGAAGACAAGGCATACCCTGCCTGAGATGGAGCGATGACGTAGGTGAGAATGCAAGACAGTTTTTAGGGATATCGAATTGGTGGACCTCGGCGTAAAACCGGGGTGTCTGGAGTTCCTTATTAATCCAAACCGGATATCGGTTGTTGCGCCGTTGAAAAATAATATTAAATTTTTACTGTCATAATTTCGACTGGTTTTCGATTTATTAGACTTTTACACATAGAACTCAATTAGTATCCGACTTGAGGTTTGTTTTGCTGAGATGGAAACTTTGGTAATTCTACGGAAGTGAAATTTTGTGAAGAAGAGTCCTTCCGGTCTGATTATTCGCGTTCGATTTCCTTTTTTGGGACTTTTATACTGGCTGCGGTTGACATCCATATTGTGAGGGAGACTTTTTTTTTAATTCAGCGAGGAGTTATATTTTCTTCCAAGTGATTGTCAGTACACAGGTACGGCGGAGGTATTAAGTATGTCCTACATCTACTAATATTAATGTCGCGGATGAATGTGCAACAAACTGACACCTCTAGCTTGAGTAGAGTTGTGCTGATCGCCAATTCCGTTTTCCTACTTTCAACCTGTTTCTGAATGGTGCATTTAGGCCCATGGATTTTCAAAAACTTCAAAAATGGCTTCTTATCTCTTTGCCTTAATTAAACATTCAAATAAGGTTCTGCACGCTTCTCACATTTCGGAGGAAGGATACTGGAAGACGAACAGAGATTGATGGATCAATCTGGATGACATTTTCCCAACACTTACAAAATTCCAAATTTGAGAAATCTTGGACTCTTGCTACTTTTTGTTTAAACTACCGAATCGATAGCATCCAGACTGGCATCTTTATTCTGTAATATATAGTGGGACATTAAATTGTTCTGCTGTTCACGTAAGATAACATTCAGATTCTATGTCAGGTTGAAAGTATCGCTAATATATCTACTGCGGAGGCATTTTAGAAGCGAACTTACAAATGTCTTTTCACCACTAAATTAAGGGTACCGGCATTTACTACATCTTTCCATTACAGTCCAGAAAATCAGTTGTGGTTTGTGACTGATAATAGAAGAACACGATATTTTGCAAGTTCTGCACTTATCTCACCACAAGTAACATTCTCAAAAAAAGACCCTTTTTATCAATTTGTATGTAATGGAAATGGAAATAATCGCTTTTTCTAATGAAGTACATTAATTTACAAGATACAAGAATTGTTTGAAAGGCGTGTGGTGAAGAGGTGATTTTGAACTCGTGTAGGGAAAAGAAGTTTCATCTGATTATTCTCTCTGTTTTCAGTAGAAAATATGCCTTATAAGATTAAGGATTCATGTAGAATCTAGCCAGTTGCGGTAGTCGGTTTCCCATTCTCCTGGTTTTTCTCTAATAGTATTAACCTCGATCTCTGCTCAGTTAACTTTACTCGAAAGCTGACGCCAATTAAGCGATTAAAATAAGGTGATTTCTCGATCAACGTATTGGATGGGAAAAACCTAACAAGAGGGTGAGTCATTCATTGGCAGCGAGTTGGTCACATTTTTGCGAACTGCGAGTACATCATTCTACTACTACACGTCATTCCGAGATGTTGAGCAACAACTAGCACAGCCACGACGTTCACATTAGCTTGGGCGTATATTAACAGATTTTGTAGTTCGCATAGTAGTAAATCGATCAACATACTCCACAGTCTTTCGTTGCTTCTGTAATTAAGTAACGATCAATATTTACTTCACCTCACCTCACGCCACCTGTTTTCTCGCATGGTATACTTCCAACAGAGTATGTACACACTGAACTTCTATCTGTTTTTCTAATTGAGTCCAACTTCAGGGAACTGTTTTACTGTGCTTGCCTCGGATAATAGAACAAGCCTCTTCAAAGCACTTATTGCCAAGAAGTTTATTGAATTTTGATCAATCCGTTTCGTTTGTATAACCTTCTGTTCGCCTCTGACAAAAATGGTTTGACAATAAGACTTCTATCTGGCACCCGCCAATTTTAACAACTTTGAAATGTAGATTGTCAGGTCAATTACTTCATTTTTTTTGCGCTCACGAACGTAGGGGCACACCCTTCCCAGGGTTTACATCACATCCCATTAAGAGTTTAAGGCCACTTGGTTTTGCATCTAGGATACTAGCTTGTCTCCACCTTCCGTCGAAAATTCTGTTTCCATGCGTTCGATTTCTCTGGATATTTCTATATGTAGTAGTGTGGCAACGCTGATGTCCTCATTCCCAAAATAATTCGTTTTCTTTTCCCATACCTTCCGCTGTCATCGACTGGGAGCCTTCCGGTATTAGATCAGTTGCGTTCACTAGCTAAATATGGAGGCGACCAGTTACACCAAGTGGTTCATCAACTTGTGCTCAAGGTATGGGACAGCGAATCAATGCCTGACGATTGGCAACGAGGCATTATCTGTCTCATACATAAAAAGGGAGATATCACACAGTGCAGCAATTATAGAGGTATCACGTTGCTGAGTACCATCTATAAGATATTCTCCACTATCTTACTAGGCCGGATAGCCCCATACGCCCAGAACATCATTGGCCCATACCAAAGAGGCTTCACTCCAGGCAAATCAGCAACTGATCAGATTTTCTCTCTGCGGCAAGCGATGGAAAAACTGTTGGAATATGGACAACAGTTGCACCATCTGTTCATCGACTTTAAGGCCGCCTATGATAGCATTGCCAGGGTAAAACTGTACACGGCCATGAGAGAATTCGGTATCCCGACGAAATTAATTAGGCTGACTAGGCTGACCCTGACCAATGTGCGAGGCCAAATAAAAGCAGCAGGATCACTCTCAAGACTATTCAACATCAACAACGGTCTACGACAATGGGATGCACTATCATGCGTCCTCTTTAACCTGGCCCTCGAGAAAGTGATCCGTGATGCTGAGGTAAATGCAAGAGGTACGATCCTCTTCAAGTCCACCCAACTACTGGCCTATGCTGACGATATCGACATCATGGGAAAAACCACCCGAGACGTGCAAACTGCCTTCATCCAGATCGAGCAGGCGGCGCGAGATCTTGGGCTGCACATCAATGAAGGCAAGACAAAATATATGGTGGCAACGTCAGCACCAAAGACGAATCAACCAACAACATCAAACCGCACTGGTCAAACACAAACACGAAGAAGAATAAGGATAGGAGAATACAACTTTGAGACCGTTGACAATTTCTCCTATCTAGGGTCGAAAATCACAACCGATAACCACTACGATGATGAAATCCGCGCACGGTTGTTGTCAGCCAACAGAGCCTATTTCAGCTTACAAAGACTGTTCCGCTCGAAACGTCTCACCATAGGGTCAAAGCTCTTATCTTGCCAGTCCTCATGTATTCCTCGGAAACTTGGGTTCTTAGCAAGAAAAATTGCGAACTCTTGGCCGCGTTCGAGAGAAGAATCCTCCGAAGAATTTTTGGCCCCCTACATGAGGATAGACGATTCCGTAGCCTACACAATGACGAAATCTATGGGCGATACCATGACCGTCCGGTTATGGATAAAATCCGGCTCAATAGGTTACGGTGGGCGGGTCACTTAATCCGTATGGATGAAGATGATCCCGCCCGGAAAGTCTATAAGGGCAATATCTATGGTAGAAAAAAAAGACGAGGCAGACCCTACCTAAGATGGAGCGATGGCGTGGGTCAGGACGCCAGACAGCTTTTAGGGATATCGAATTGGTGGACCTCGGCGCAAAACCGGGATGTCTGGAGCTCCTTATTAAGGCAGGCCTAGACCGGATACCGGTTGTTGCGCCGTTTATGATGATGATGATGATGTTCACTAGCTTAACTTTCTTCGGTTTTTCTGGAAGAATCAAAAGAGAAGGCTCTGATAGATAAAATTTAGGCTTCTTTGCGGGAGAAGTTTCCTTCTGCTGAGCCTTCCTCTTCCGTCTTCTGAAAGAATTGCGCAACAGTGTAAGGTTTCTATCTCTTCTCGTAATTGAAGTCGCGATGTAACATAACTGCAGATCTAGCGCTGTTAATATGTTGGGGAACATCCAGTTCGGCGCGATTGTCGAAAAAAACAACGCTTCCTAGATATACAAATTGATTGATGCTTTCTTCTCTGTCCATAAATGCAAATAAAGAGAGCAATGTCACTTGGTTTTGTTGGCGTTTATCTTCAATACAGAGTCTTTTGGCCAAGGTTCATGACCCAGTGAGAGCAAACAGATATCGTCAACGTAGTCGATTGAATTCCTCGACATTCTCCGGACAAGGCAATACGAACAACAAGAAGAAATAATATATGTGACAAGATGCAATTGTAGCATCTCAAACTCGTCTGAGATTTCATCTCGATGCAGCATGTGTCACTTTGCGCCATCATATGTCATTCTGATAATATCTATTAGTTTCTCTGGAATTCCCCCTTGAATAGAGTACGTCAAATACATGCTATCGAAAGCTTTGTCGAAATCGATGAAGGGCAGATGAAGTGAAAATCTGAACTCCGCGCGATGTTCTAAAATGATCTATATGGTCTTGATGTGGCCAATTCAGGGGGATCCGAAGCGGAAATCAGCCTGTTCTCCGTCTTCCAAGTCTTTGAGATGTCCTTTGATTAGTTCCCGAATTATTACCTTTGCGTTGGCAAGGAGCACGCAGATATTCCTCCATTTGTCATCCTCGAAACGGGTGCCCTTGTTTGGTGCCTTAACGATCATCCCTCCTTCCACTTTCTGGGATCACGGGTCACGGATTTCTAAAATTTCCTTACGAATGGAAGTATGATAGTAGATTTACAGTAAGCGAAGGTACAGCGGTAAATAACTCTACGGAGAGATCATCGAGCCCAGCAGCTTTACTTCGTTTGAGTGCATTGATGGCCAAATTTCTCTTCTACTTGGAGGAACAGTTCATACCCGCATGTTAGCGTCACTAGCCATTTCATCCACAGAAAGAAGAACCTCACCGGTTGTGTTATGGTTAAGAACCGTGGTGAAGTGTTCTTTCCACATATTCAATTGTGGATGATTAACGTCCTTCACCATGGAATAATTTGCGATAATATGCAAGCTCTTTCGTGATGCGGTACATACTACTGACACCATTGCGTTCTGTGGCACCTTATGCTTCCCTGAATATCGCAATAGCAAATTCTCTCTTGTCACGTCGCACACGCTGAACTTCTGGGGATTTCCCTCAGTATGGAACTTCGAGCGCACCCGGTCCCTTATCACTCACAACGGTGAGTAGAACTTTCTTTCCTTCCGTTCCGCTTCCACGATTCAATTGCTCATAGAAAGCATCCATCTGCACTATATTTCCGTTGGTGCCTAGCACTGTACAATTGTGATGCTCTTTAATTTGAACCGGAGTTTTGCAATCAGAACTTCGTCAGAAACCGTCTCCTAAGTCTTGCAGTAGCCATAAAAACAATCGGACACCGGATTCGCGTCTGCTACCACTCGGCTTTTCAGAACTCAGTACTCAACAACGTGATACCTCTATAATTGCTGCACTGTGTGGTATCTCCCTTTTGATGTATGAGACAGATAATGCCTCGTTGCCAATCGTCAGGCATTGATTCGCTGTCCCATACCTTAAGCACAAGTTGATGAACCACTTGGTGCAATTGGTCGCCTCCATATGTAACCAATTCGGCTGTAATTCCATCGGCTCCTGGCGACTTATGATTGAATTGCACGGACTGTTTCTCCTATACTTGGTGGTGGCAGTATTTGTCCGTCGTCTTCAGTTGGCGGAACCTCCAACTCGTCGATGTCCTGGTTGTTCAGTAATTCATCAAAGTACTCAACCCATCGCTCCAATATACCTATTCTGTCGGAAATCAGAATTCCCTCTTTATCTCGGCAGGATGAGCATCGTGGTGTATAAGGCTTCATCCTGCTGACTTGTTGGTAAAACTTGCGCGGCTGGTGCGGTTGCTCCCTGTACTTTTCGAGTTCACAGACTTGTTGGTTCTCCCAGGCTTCTTTTTTCCGTCTGTGAAGTCGCTTCTCCGCTCGACGGAGTTCGTGATAAGTCTCTGCGCGTGCCCGCGTTCTTTGAGAATGCAACATTACTCGGTATGCAGCATTCTTCCGTTCCGTTGCTAGCTTACAATCACTGTCAAACCAGCCGTTCCGACGCCACAAAATCAATCCCTGTCTTAAGAAGACCGTGGGGATAGGTCTAACCGATGAGCACTCACGTAAAATAACCAGAACGTAATCTTTTTTAATTGCATCTTACGACAAGCGAGGAGGACTCTGGGAGTGTTATTAACTAATCTCTCAATCAGGATCCTATCTGAAATCGGCTCCTAATTCTGAATCCAATACAGATTCCATGTTGGTTTTTGTCTTTATGGAGAGTTATACTGTGTCGACACAGGGACATCTAATCTTGCTTAATCACAGCAGGTCCCCCTTGTAGCGCTGGAGCTCTCGTGCAAGTTGAAGAAGGATGGCACTCTGGGGGCACTTGATACTGTTGTCGAGAATCGTACACACATTCCAGAAAACAATGCATGTGAAGTGAAGCTCATTACCAGTAAGTCCGTCTTTTTGCTAACCCACTTTCCCTAATCTTTATCTCTTTTAGTCCCTTTTTACGATAAGTACGGAAAAGATTGACTGAATTCCCATCTCCCAGGGTAGTCACCATCTCAGTTGGGAAAAGCTGGAATAGTTTAATAGCGAATATTATTAGGGCCCCACTGACTCCCTGAGATGCCTAAGTGTTACACTAACTGTTTAGACTAGTGGTTCGTGCCCTCTTCTTTGCACAAGGAAGGTTCTATCATCTCACAAAAGACATTTATGATTTCCTGTTACAAATATCTCAGTCATCACAGACATGTACGATTGACACTCTTCGATTCTGATGAAGTTAGAATTGCGGATCTACCGCTGGTAGACAACGACATTTTCTTCGACTTATCTTTCAACTACAAATTGAAAGCAGACTTCATTAAACTAATTGCAATTTGTTAAGAAATAATTTCAAATTATTACAAAAGCAATTACAAGGAGAACAACACAAACGATATAATGATTTGGGTGCTACCAAGCAGAACTGTTACGCCAATAATAATTAAAATCATCACAAATTGAGGAAACGCATCGATTGATAACCGCATTCAATACAATCAGTCGGTCATCATGGCTTGTTCCGTTGAACAGAACATCACTAAAAAAGTCTCTTCTTTCACAGGGAGACGTGGAATGGTGGAACCGATAAATTGCAGCTGGAAAGTATCAGATTTTGGCATTGCATACCCTTATCGATCTAGTTATTTTCCAATAACACGGCATTTGTTCTGTAGGATGCTATCAACTCAATCAGTTCCTCTAATCATTTCTGTGATTGGTACTAGTTATCACGTTTTACATACATATTTGCAACCACTTGATAAGAGGGAGAATATCGCAGTTAATTAAGAACAATCTGGGGCTCAGTATGTATCAGGAGCAAGAATTGTTCTCATCATATTACAACGTCTTATCATCTTCCAGTTTGTATCTATCCCAGTTGTAATGGCACTTTCAATTGGCGACCATCATTTCTAAGAACACTTGACTGATAAACTCAGTGGAACCCGCGGCAATTCTAGAACGGTGCATACCTCTACGCCAACGTGCGCACCTTATGCAGAAAAACCTAGACTCGGGCTCTATTACGCTGACTATTGGAAATACTACTTGATCCAATCTGATAGTGGACGATCTAATTTAGTGCTACTATCTGAGGCTCGTACAGAATAAATTGAACGAAATTTCTACTTCCTCTCTATGAAATTATGTATTAAGGTCAGTTCTCGACCCATAGGGGTCCGGGTAACTTACACGTATTCTATTTTCTACTACGAGTTGGTGCATATTAGTAACATCAATTCAATGCCGAGTTCAATGTTTACAGTGGTTTCCAGACACTTTGTGCAATTTCACATATGTACTCGTATGTATATTTGTATGTCTGAGCTCTTTATTGCAGATTAGCGTGGGGTATGCATATATTATATTTGTCTCCGCAGAATTCTAGATGAATACTACATTTATAGAATAAGATCATTCTTCCCACTTTGTAGTGCGACGTGATATACAATATATCATTCAGAGCTTCGTGAAGTTCTTCATTCCGTAAGTGGAAAAGAGGCATATTCACGTAGTATTTTAAGGAGCAAATCCGGGCCCGGAGTTCCTTTTTGGTATGGGGGCGAAATTTATTTACGCATAAAGTGCCGGACTACTGTCTCAGACAAACTGCAGGCTAAAATATCCCCCTGGAGTGTCTAGGACTCTAAACCGGAACTGTTTGACACAATATCTCAGGTCAGGCCTATTCAGTATAAGAGCAAAACCCCGTGGATTTAGGGAACCCCAGCTACCTTGCCATCTCTCCTACTGATTTTTTATTTTTTCAACTGAAAAATGGCTTGAGTGTAACGTGCCACTTGGCTCCATGTTTTCTCGCTCTGGAGCATGGTCTCATGGCGTCTGGGGACGCAATATACCCTTCCATCGAATAATGATGGCAATGGCGCTTCCACCACCACATCCTTGCAATAAACGCAGTCAGTCGACCGTGATTTCGCGATTGTGTGCAGCTAAGATTGAACTTTCCATGTTCGCTGAGCACCTGGTTTAGATAATAGTCAGCCTTACCGTGCTTTATATTGAACTAGAGTACGGGCTCTCCCTTCACAAGCGACAGCTTCCTTATTTCCCTTGTCTTTTCTGAGGTTTATTAAACTCCGCTCGGCAGCATTGGGAGCAAGAGGAATAACTCCTGCTGGCTCCGAGACGGTACGTTAGCCGATCACAACAGACAGAGCCCCTCATCTTTGTCACAACTGGCAGAGCCCCTCATCGTTGTATTTGCGCTAGGCACATCTCCTTACTGAGGGAGTCAGCCTATACTTCGAAACCATAAAGAAGCCCGAACCGCGCCCATCACCAAGCGATGGTTACTGGAGTAACCTTCGACAATGGGCATCAGCCGGCAAATCGCAAACATTTTAGCCACCGCGGTGTTCGGAATCTGCTCATCTTCATGTCTATCATGATGCCAAGGCATTTTAGATCATGGTTTCACATAGGTAGGACTGAGGGAACCCTCTACTTGGTCAGAAGTGGGAGAATCCATATTCATTAATCCATCTTACACGCCGAATCACCATTTCCAGTATCCATTGGGCTGGCTAAACCGTGCATGCGTTAATCAGTACCGCAACATATCCGCGTATCCAACCAAATGCGATTTATCGGGCATCTCGAGTCGTAAAAAACTATTATATAAGAGGTTCTAAAGGGCCCTAAGCCAATTTTCGTCGAGCAAGACACGGCCCTTTAAATAGTCCCTCAATATCAATAGGTAGCCTGCTAATTGGCAAATTTATAAGAATGCTAACCGGGAAGCAAAGAAAGCGGTCGCTGTCACCCGAGCGAACCATTTCAAAAATCTTTACGATAAACTCTTTACGAACATGGCAACACGGTCTCAGATTGAATCTAAACAAAACTGAATTTTTGACGACCGATCCCCATGAAACAGGCACAATCACTGTCAACGGCAGTGATCTGCCCAGACTGAGCGATTTAAATACCTCGGGTCAACGCTATCAGCCAATGGAGAACTGCGTTATGAAATTGCTTCACGAATTAACGCAACCTGGATGAAGTGGCGTTTCACAACTGGTGTCCTTTGTGATCGACGTATCAACGAATGTCTCAAATCTAAAATTTACCGCAATGTCGTCCGTCCAGTCGCTCTCTATGGTTCTGAGTGTTGGCCGACCATAAAAGACAATGAACGGCGTCTTGCGGTAATGGAGACGAAGATGCTACGTTGGACTAGTGGCGGGACGTTTAGATCACATCCGAAATGCGGATATCCGCGATCGTTATGGGGTTGCACCGATCGTGGAAAAGTTGCGAGAGAGGCGTCTTCGATGGTATGGTCACGCAATTCGTGCCAACGAGAATTCACTCGCCAAGATTGGCCTGAACATCGAAGTCGATGGTAAACGACCAAAAGGCAGACCTAAACAGCGGTGGCTTGATACGCTGGATGGGGATTTGAAGCCTCGAGATTGCACCCAGATCAGGCATTCGATAGAGCCAAATGGCGAAACCGATCACGACGAGCCGACCCCGCTTGTGAACGGGACAAAGGCTGAAGAAAAAGAAGAAAGTATGGAAGTGTCTCACGCATATGCCACCACCTCACAAAATTGAAGGTATTTTTTACATTTAGGGTCACAAGTCACTCTAAAACCACATTATGTTAGTGAAAAGTCTCTCGCAGCACATATCGCGTCAGTCAGTCTTGGCTTGATGAGCTTCTCAAACAGCTTCCCCGTTGGGTCCAATATATTGGACGGACGATTCACTGACGGCGCCTGATAGCGTCAGTTCAAGTGGAGTGGACAGAAAGAAGATCTATACGCTTCCTCCATTTTCGTTGCTTCCACGGACACCCAGTTTTTTGGTAACCAGCGTATACCCGAGGCCTCATGATCCTCTGTTAACGTTGCTGATTAGCTCCTTTCAGCAGCGTGCCTTCTGCCTGTTGATTTCGTTGTGGAGTTCCTTTTTCCCGCTCTTGTATTTTGCGGATCCAAGTGTCATCTTGTCTTGATTTCAGCGGTAATTTCCCGGGACGTAGTTTCCTTTTGGGAACCGATGCATTACAAGCTGCGGTGATAAGGCTCATTGTTGAATGAAATAGCGTTCTTCTGTCTATGCCTGGATTTTGTGGCTGATTTACCCCTCTTCGGCAAATTTTCCAACATTAATTTTTCCGATGTTCCACCCGGTAGGTGTTTTTCGGACGTCAGAACATTGAGGGGCTATAAAATGTTCCAGTATCTTCCATCTTTGGACCGCTAACACTAAGGACTCCGTAATAAAAGTTACCCTCGGGATAGTGCCCTCGCAACCAGGGCGTCGGAATGTCGGGATGTTACTGATATTTGGGACGATAAGTCTTGTCTCCAAAGTCTATGTGCCTCAAGAATCTGGTTGAGTACCATATCTACTAGCGCGGCTTTCGAAAACGCTTTTGCATTCACCTAATGTTGCAGTGTGGTGTGCAATTTCCTTAACTGGAATTATTGGCCCATGTTTCTTTGAGGAAAATGAAATCGCAGTGGTCGTGAATTCAGACCGGTATGTAAATATGTTATAGGAATTTTTTCACGACGATTCGGTTCCAACAACACGGTGTAATAGAGCACACCCAGAGAACATCGGTAGCTGTTTTAAGGAAACACTTCCCAGAGCGCCTCATTTCAATGATGCACGATTTGTAGTGGCCGGCGCGCTCTCCCAATTTGGCCCCTTGCTATTTTTTTCTGTTTTTTTTTTTTTTTAATTTAGTGTTTATGTGAACATTCCACGGACTTTGCAATATTTGAAAACCAACATCCAGGAAGAAATCGCCAACATAATGCCTGCTATGCTGGCCTGTCCTGGAGATGAAGCATCAACAAATGATCTTCATAATCACCTGAAGAACGTTATCATTGATACGGCCACGTACTTACGTACTTGGCTCTAGCCGCAAAAAGAGTCGGAACAGCTGGTTTGACGATGAATGTATGCTAGCAACGGAACGGAAGAATGCTGCATTCTCAAAGGACACGGGCACGCGAGGAGACTTATCACTCCGACGAGCGGAGAAGCAACTTCACAGACAGAAAAAGGAAGCCTGGGGGAACCAACAGATCTGTGAACTCGAAAAGTGCAGGGAGCAACCGCACCAGCCGCGCAAGTTTTACCAACAAGTCAGCTGGATGAAGTCTTACACACCTCGATGTTCATCCTGCCGAGACAAAAAGAGGGAAATCTGATTTCCGACAGAATGGACATATTGCAGCGATGAGTTGAGTACTTTGATGAACAACTGAACAACCAGAACATCGGCGAGTTGGAGGTCCCACCAACTAAAGACGACGGACAAATACTGCCACCACCAAGTATAGAAGAAACAGCCCGTGCAATTCATCGGCTAAAAAATCATAAGTCGCCAGAAGCCGATTGAATTATAGCGGAATTGGTTAAATATGGAGGCGACCAATTACACAACTCGGTTCATCAATTGGTGCTCAAGGTGTGGAACAGCGAATCAATGCCTGACCACAGGATAAGAGGCATTATCTGTCTTATACATAAAAAGGGAGATATCACACAGTGCAGCAATTATAGAGGTATCACGTTGCTGGGTACCATCTATAAGATATTCTTTGGTAGGCCGGATAGCCCCATGCGCTCAGAACATCATTGGCCCATACCAAAGAAGCTTCACTCCAGGCAAATAAGCAACAGATTAGATTTTCTCTCTGCGACAAGCGATGGGAAAACTGTTGGAATATGGACATCAGTTGCACCATCTCTTCGTCGATTTAAAGCCGCCTGTGATAGCATGGCCAGGGTAAAATTGTAAACGACCATGAGAGAATTTGGTATCCCGACGAAATTGATAAGATTGACTTGGCTGACCCTGATCAATGTGCGAGGCCAGATAAAAGCAGCAGGATCACTCTCAAGACCATTCAACATTAAGAACGGCCTACGAAAAGGGGATGCTCTATCATGCGTCCTCTTTAACCTGGTCCTCGATAAAGTGATTCGTGAAGCTGAGGTAAATCCAAGGGGTACGATCCTCTTTAAGTCCACCCAACTACTGACCTATGCTGATGATATCGACATCATGGGAAGAACCACCCGAGACGTACAAACTGCCTTCATCCAGATCGAGCGGTAATCGGTGCGAACCGCACTGGTCAAACGGAAAGAATAAAGATAAGAGACCGATAATTTCTCCTATCTAGGGTCGAAAATCACATCCGATAACAGTTACGATAATGAAATGCGCGCATGATTGTTGTCAGCCAAAAGAGCCTATTTCAGCTTACAAAAATTGTTCCGCTCGAAACGTCTCACCATAGGGTCAAAGCTGTTACTGTACAAGACTATGATCTTGCTAGTCCTAATGTATTCCTCGGAAACTTGGGTTCTTAACAAGAAAAATTGCTAACTCTTGGCCGCGTTCGAGAGAAGAATCCTCCGAAGAATTTTTGGCCCCCTACATGAGGATGGACGATTCCGTAGCCTACATAACGACGAAATCTGTGATCGATACCATGATTGTCAGGCTCAATAGGTTATGGTGGGCGGGTCACTTAATCCGTATGGATGAGGATGATCCAGCCCGGAAAGTCTATAAGGACAATATCTATGGTAGAAAAAGACGAGGCAGACCCTGCCTAAGGTGGAGCGATGGCGTAGGTCAGGACGCCAAACAGCTTTTAGGAATATCGAATTGGCGGATTTCGACGCACAACCGGGATGTCTGGAGTTTCTTATTAAGGCAGGCCTAGACCGGATATCGGTTGTTGCGCCGTTGATGATGATGATGATGCTGCTGGCAAGAGCTGTGACAAACGCCAGAGATTGGTTTGCTCAGTGTGTCAAGAATACGGGACGTGACCTAACTGATTTGTTCTTCGAAATTATGTAAACCAACATTTTAGACATGTTTATCTCCTGTTCACTTCTTTGTGGGGTATAGGGCATCCAGACAGTGAGACTGTGCTTTAGTTTCATTATCATTACATATAAATGCTGTGCAAGTGATAAGCTCAGAGCACCGAGACGAACACAAACATATACGACGACTGGGATTCGAACCCAGGCGTTGCGTTTATTTTTAGCCTAGGCACTCCCTCACTATTAATTGCTTTTGTAATTTTAATCTAAAATAGTCTGAACAAACCGAATAACCACATAATGTTTAGGGAAAAAAATGTTGTGATTGTCTTCTACTTAACAAAGGAATAAACAGGAAGGTCGTGTTTCACTGGAACTGTCCATGTAAACATCTTCATTACTTTCTTATCTGGTTGTCTGGTTGAACTGTCTTTATTTTTTTACTACTTCCTCAAAAATTGGCACTTTCTTTTATCGTGCGGGTATCGATTGTAGTTTCAATTGATCAATTAACTGATTCATTGCTTGTGTGGAAATTATATCAATATAACGCCAAGATAACGAACATTCCGTAGAGAGTTTGCCATAGGTAAACGGATATTTATAGCCTATATTTGTGGGTAGGCATACATATGGAAACTCATATATCAGCTTGAAATTTGAAACCAAAGTCATATAATATGCACATAGGTTTATATGAGTTTTTTTTATTGAACAAGAGTGCTTGCCAAATTCGTCAATGTTGCGCCATATCATTATCACCATTCTGAATCTAATCTTTATATATATTTTTTACGAATAAAATGGAATTAATTCGTAGAAAATATGAATTTATCAACCTAAAAAAATTAGATTTATGTTACTTTAAGGAAAATATTAAATGTGAATCAATTGATAGAGAAAATGTTCAATGCCAAGAAAGGAAATGAAAAATTTTATGAATGCAATTACTTGAGAAATTTTCGTCCGTCCTTTTACCAATGTCTGGATGCGTCGAAGGCAACATCAAAGGGTTCGCATGACGCAGAAATGATACGTTTTACTGGACACTTTATTGATCAATTACTGTAGTTACAAAGTTATCAATTTAGCAATTGATTACATCAGCAAATTCAAAAGAGTATTTTTTGCACCTTCTTATCGAGCTCCTTGATAAAGTCAATCCATTGCAAGCAAATAATTTTATGATCGACTGAGACATGTGGATTTTCGTAGACTTTTTGCGGAATAAGTACCACATCAACGACGTAGTAGTAAGGAACTCAATCTCAGTTTTGCACAGGTCCATCAATTCGATATCCCTAAAAGCTGTCTGCCTTCCTGACCTACGCCATCGCTCCATCCCAGTCAGGGTCTGCCACGTCTTCTTTTTCTACCATAGATATTGCGCTTATAGACTTTGTAGGCTAGATTATTCTCATCCATACGGATTAAGTGACCCGCTCACCGCAACTTATTGAGCCGAATTTGATCCACAACCTGACGGTCACGGTATCGCTCATAGATTTCGTCGTTATGTAGGCTACGGAATCGTTCATCCTCATGTAGGGGATCAAAAATTCTTCGGAAGATTCTTCTGTCGAACGCGACCAAGAGTTCGCAATTTTTCTTGCTAAGAACCCAAGTCTCTGAGGAATACATGAGGACTGGCAAGATCATTGTCTTGTACAATAAGAGCTTTGACCCTATGGTGAGACGTTTCGAGCGAAAGAGAGTTTGTAAACTGAAATAGGCTCTGTTCGCAGGTGGATAATTTTTCAACAAAAGGAGCTACCCACTGACGTGAATTCATTATGATCCTTTTTCTGATCGCTATTACGATGAATTAGTCCAAATGTGACCTCAAAACTCTACCTTGCAAAATCAGGCGAAGACCATAAAAAGTATTACTCTTAGTCAGAAAATTCTCCCGATAATCCTTATGAATGTTCCTTTTACGAACCCTAGGATCCTTTATCACAACTGCTGTGGCAAAAGAGCTAAAGTTAACTAGCTTTTTCTTGATGCTAAATGAAACGAGGAAATCTTTGAGAGCTGTTGAATTATTGTGAAATTGACCGCAATTATACCAGCACTTTGTATTTCCACAGGAGGCGTGTAATCATCGCAATTCACAATTTCCTCCATAGTGAGATTGTTACAACCAACATTGATAAACTCCATTTTGAGTGTACATTTGCAAGAGTCCTCAAACATTACCTTTATATTGGTATTACCTACGTTTCTACCAGCCCTGACAAAGCTACCCATTATGAAGTAACTAACGTAACCTCTTCCATCGCTGCTTCCTTAGAAGAGGATGACAAGATAATTGTGTTCGCAGACTTTAGTCGTCCGAACATCAGGTTCATTATCGATGAAAATTATAACCCATTTACAGTCAACTATCTTAATCCCATTGACTTTAACCTCGCCAGTGCATTTTATGACAATGATTTATATCAAGTTAATCCAACTCCAAATCAAGGCGCTAATTGGTTAGATCTAATCTTTACCAAAGGCTGGGAAGAAATGGTGGTTAGTCCAAACATTGCGGCTGGGAAACTTTACTCGAACTCTTCCCATCACTCCTCATTTGAGACATCTGAGGAATCAACGGAATAAGATCCATAATAATAATAGTAGGAGGCAATTCAAAGAATGGAAAGCTTCAGTCTGTATGGTTGTAGGCCATCGCAGCATCTCAGGGGGTAGGTGAGGAAAGTTCAGGAAATTTGTAGTTTTACAGATTACACGCTGATGAAGCTATCCCCACAACTGGCAAGTAAGGTATAAAATGCAAATCCATCTAATACGAAGTAGGAAAAACTTGAGGTCCGGTACGGATAACCGCCGGGAGTCGCCTGGCTTGGTGAACAGGTCGGGCTCCCGACAGCACGGCGTCGAAACCGCTAATTGTGGGGCGATTCGAGGTCTAGACGCCACGATGACCAGGAGCATTGTTCCGCCTGCTGCAGCCATTGTGCCGCAACCTGGTGCGACCACTACAGTATGTTCGCGTTGGCAGCAGATGAAGTGGACTGAGGAAATGAGCCTCTTTATCATCCGCTTCTACTACGAAATAACGACGGGGACAGGTACGATATCTTACCTCCCCTTGTTGCATCAGAGTTTCATCGAGCTTTTTCCGCGATTCGCGCACTTGACTGCACAGCGAGTCACAGACCAGTACCGCTTTATGACTGGCAGCGACACAATCCCGGCTATCATTAGGGAGCGTGTTCGACTTGAGGTCGTCGCGGAGACCGGTGACCAAAAATCGGTGGCATCAACATCATGCCGAACTACAGGCAACAGTTTCAGTACACGTCGAAGCACTCTTCTTCACCGTCCAGCTGAGGTCTCCACTGAGGTTCAGGACGAGTTTCAAAGAGCATGTATAGAATTATGAGAAATGGATCCTTTGCATAAACTAGGTATTCCCAAACTCTATGTATCTCCAGCAATTCCGAGAATTCTATTTCAAGTCAATGATAAGATTGCATTTCGGCTGTGTGCTGATATGTGCATTGTGGTGCAGTTACGACTGTCAGATCGCACGGTCAGGAGATTCGCTTTCACGTTATTGGTTTGAGTGGCCGAAGAGATCCATCGTGAAAAAATCGTTTGGAACGTCGGCAGGACATTGCTAGACTGATTGAAATCAACACTGGGAACACGGGTAAAAAATAAAGTGCAAACGGTTTACAGGAACTGTACCATACCCAGTGAAACATCAGTAGTTGATATTCTGGACACACTAAAACAAAAACGTTCTGTCGTATGCGGTCGGTTGTAACGATATGGCGAAAGTCACTCCAGACATGTTCAAACTGCAGCGTATTCAAGGAACCAGTGGAGTTTTTTCAGATCTCTGGACGAATCCCAACAAAGCGTCCAGACAGTACAGTTTTCGGTGACGGAAGTGAAAGAATATTCGGGTGCATTTTTGGAGGCTACCGCCCAGTATGCTGAGTGGATACCGTCGAAGACACCGACAATGCCACTTTACCAAGCATGAACTTATCGGATGTTACCAAAGAGGAGGTTTGACAAGCCATAAATAGATCGAAGAACTGGATTGGTCCTGGTCTGAATCAGGTGGAGAATTTCTGGTATAAGAAGTTTATCAGCATACACAGGTTGGTTGACATATAACATAAATCAGGTCATTAGTCGGCCGGAGGAATTTCCACCCTTCCTCACTGCGGGACAAGGTACCTCAAAAAACACCGTGCGAGACCTCGCAGACTCAAAACCGATTACTTGCTTACCAACCCTCTACAAATTCATAACGTCCATTGGTAGTGGAAGGGTCAATGCGCACTTCGAGACCAACAACATTCTGTTCGAGGATCCGAAAGGCTGCCGAGTTGGGTCAAGTGAGAGCAACTCATTATCGACTCGGTAGTTGTAGGGCAAGCAACTAGAGGCCTAAGAAACCTCTTTAGTTGCTATATTGATTATGCTAATGCTTTCAACAGCGTCCCGCATACCTCGCTAATAGTTTTTGGAGGTAGTCATGGAAGGGCGGCATACGATGTTATCAGGGCGTTCATCTGAAGGTGTCTTAAAGTGTATCCATATACGGAGGAGCATTTTGCATGGCACTGAACCCCCATTTTCATGGCTACTGAATGATACCAGACGGAATAGTTTTGCAATCGACAAATATAACAATAGGGCCTACGTACTAAGTGCGAGCTGGCACACTTGATGTACTTAGATGGCACAAAGCTGTATGCTGGTACTGACGATCGCCTTAGAAGTCTTTTACGGATAGTAGACATGTTCAGCCGCATGCAAGACATAGTATTGGTGACCTCTACATCCAAGCTATGTTCGAGACAAAGTTCTACAGATATCTAGGAATTCTGCAATCATGCTCGAGTTGATGATATGAAGGATGTTCTGCTATCCGAATTCGCCACTGGAATTGGGATAGCATATAAAGCTGGTGCTGAAATCGCATCTCTCACCGACTGCATTCAGAATATTGCTATGGACAAAACCCGATCTGGGAAGCGTTTAGCGGCGAATACGCACTACAATACAATCCAAATTTCAACGGCATCATCCAAACTCTGCGGTGGAGCGGCTGAACCTGCCTCCTGTCATCGGAGGCAGGGGCGTAGTTGACATGGCGGCACAACACCACTGCCGCCAACTCGGCTGGCTACGCGCTTATTTTTACAGCAAAGCACAGGCGAATCCCATGCATGCAGCTGTTTGTAAGGCAAACTGTGGGCTGACTCCACTTAACTTGAAGTAACGATCTTTCAATCCTCTGAGTGGGGTGAAGTCAAACCAGGAGCGGATCGATAAATGGAATTCGGAGGCAATGCGCGGTAAACTGACTTTGGCAGTGATTTTTCGAACAGATGGCTGTATGCTGGGGAGCTCTTTGCTAAGACGAAAGGATTTATGTGTGCCATTCAGGACGGCGTTAGTCGACAAGGCGGGTCGCTCCGTATATTGTTGATGTTGCCATCCCCCATAATAGCAACATTGAATGGAAATACGTGCAGAAGAAGGTGAACTATTTGCCACTGACTTCGGATATCGAATTTGGCGTCCCGATGTTGCGGTGAGTTCTCGACGGATTCCCCCACTAGCCTATCGCCGGCCACCACCACCAGCGCCCCTTTATCTTTAAATAGGATCGTGCGAGCTTAAATGCTTGACGCTTAATGCAAGTACTTGACTGTCATTAAGAAGACAAGAATCGTACATGGAAAACGGGACGCAAAACGCAGGGCGAATAAATAAAATGTTCTGAAGAATTTTAAAAAAATGCCTTGTTTTTTATCTCAGATCCTTTTCCTCCCTTGAGGAGAAATGCCATGCAATTTCCAGAGAATTCACCATAAAATTCCATGAAGCATATGAGTCAAAAATTACTTCAATGCATGAAAGAAATCATCATCGATCCAAAGGAATTTTTCGACTTCGTTAATATAAAACGGAAGACAGTACAAATTTTTCTTGTCCACAGGAAATTCGTGATTTATTTACTGATCACTTTGAGGGTACTTTCTGTCCAACTCTGATCCCACCGCCAACCCTAATTCCTAAAACGATTTCGACAAATGACTACTCCTCAGTATTTGATCTGCAGCAAATCACCCTCAATGGAAATCCTTTTAAAAATCATCTCATCTCATCCCTATCTATATGAGTGGCTATAAACGGTCACTTGAAAATTGTCGAGATGCTTTCGTGTCCATCCCCAAACTTTTCGAGAAACTGATCTGTTATGAATTCAATCCTGTCATTGACCCTCTGCTCAACGAACAACAACCGGGGTTCCGAAAAGATAGGCCGACCTCCACTAATCCCATCTTTCCAGTTTCTAACGTCCTCAGCGAATCAGAAAAAGGAAACTAGATGGATCCGGTCTATACACACTTCAGCAAACCTTGTGGACCAAGTCGATCAATATAGTCTATTGGGCAAAATACGTCGCGTTGGTATATTCGATTACTCAGTTGACTTCAGATCTTTCTTTTTGATTGAACCCAGTCTGTTAAGTTTCAAAGACATCTATCTGAAATTTTCGTGTTTTCTGGAGTACCTCAAGGTAGTGATTCAGGTCCTCTTCTATTTAACATTTTCATTTCTAATTTATCTCGTGTATTGTCAGATATCTGTCCCCTGTTCTACCTACCCATATCAGTAACTGGGAACTTATGTTACTTCTTCTATCATTTCCCTAAAGCACAACAATGGTACTCGTAACCCAGGCTATCTACTTATTGATTCTTCGAAATTTAGTTGCTAAGACCTGTATCATAAATTTCATCATATTAGAAGCGTCATTCCATTAATCAGGTTTCCTTAACTCTAGCACCAATTATTCACATAAAAGGCTTCCTTAAAAACCAGCAGTTTACGCTACCGTATTAATTATGAGATTATGAAAATATTGATTTTCAATAAGATTAAGATATGATGCATCCTATGTTGATCGAAGCGAGTTAGTGTACTAGATAACTCATTTGACACATGCATACCTTCGCACGGGGTTCGTCTGGATGATGATGATTGTTGACCCTTCTTTGTTTTTCATCCAAAGAAACTACCTCATGAAGATTTACGGTTTCGATGAGGTGGTTGAACGTATATCTCTTGGGTATGCTGCTCTAACCCCGGATTTTGGTTATGGTCCTACATGTTTATATTTGTCCTTGCCCTCTCCCAGTGTTGTAAAGTTATCACTTGCATTAACTATGAATGAAATCAACGCATAGCCTAATCCCCTTCTTCCTTAATCTTTGGCTCATTCGAAAGGAGGTTGGCATGTCTAGACTAAATTTGCTACTTCTCTCGGTTGTTTGCTTGCTCCCAATAAAGTCGAGAAATCCTCAACTCATGATCTAGCTTATCAAGTCATCGCTATTCCGGTCGACCTTCAGGTCAACCTCAGCTAGCGATTTGTCATCACCATGGATTACATGACAATTATCGCACCGGCTTCATTGAGTCGATCGTCAAAAACCTCGTTCCGTAATGTTTCTCAAGGTGTCTCCCAATGAGCCACTGCATATCGTGTATTGCGTCAATAGTTTTACTATTCTTGACAAACCAGGTTTATATGGTTGCCACACCTTTGTTGAGCATAACGAAACAACTACGTCTACGCGACCTCGCGTCTGGCAATGTGCGTGCTTGACCTTCACGACTTTCCGGAGAGATAGAAGCCTTCCGCCACCGTTCTGCACCATATACCTCTAGGACAGTCCAGGCGTCGGCCTTTCTAGCATATTGGTTTCCTCCACAATGGACATGTCGCTCTTTTGAATCTATGCCCTGTCTTGCAATCACTACGTCCAATATCTGTCGTACCGATATTTAATGTGATCCAGTATCTGGCGTACATACGATGATGAAGTTTTTTATTTAATATTGTCTTAGGTCATATTACCACTATGATATAACGTGTTGACGAAAGCTTTGGGCTTTCGAGTAACAGAGGGGGAGGAGTTATTTTTCATGTGCTTGACATTAGTGCAGAGCAATCTAATCTCAATTTGATGTTGGTGTTGAGATAGCTGGATTTCCAGATTTCGAACAAAACAGCAAAAACGGATCTAGTGCTGTTAATGCTTTAGGCGTTGGGCTGAGAACTTTGTCTCACCAATTCATGGAGTCTGTGCAAATGGTTGAAATAGCTTTGGATTTGTAGAAGAAAGAAAACAGGCAACAGAAAACACACAAATGTTCTTCCAATTACAACAGTTAAGATTTGAAAGAGAAAAAGAAAGACTTCAGCGAACAGAGACTATAGCGGTTTCAAGGAGCAGTTCCGCAGGGAGTGCCCGGGCTGACCAATGGCCGAATCGATTTCGCTGCCGTTTAAAGAGCAGACCGTATCCGCTTGTTCAAAGTTGTGAGAACTTTATCGGCTATTGTAAGTGATGGTGAGGTGCTCTTTTCACATTTCCAGGAACTCATCATCGTATATGAAAAATTTACCATTAACGCCCCTCACGGACAGTCACAAAACATATGACCATCTGTAAGCTCCTTCGTGCTACGGTATACAGGAGCAAAATCATTGCCAGTTGCAGCAGATTATATTTCCCTCAACCAACACTTTAGTAGAATTCACTTATTCACGGCATACATTATGGTATACTTCTCATACTTTGCTATAGTAATGGAGTTCTGATCGTAGCTATCAATAAAGCTCTCTGTTCCTTACGTTTGTCGATGTGCCTCCACATTTCCGTAAACCGTCAAATCTCCTGAGGTCCTCTTACGCCATGTTCAGCAACGCGTCAGAGATAAGAGTAATTTTAATGGCAGCCCAATGCTATTCGATATCCTCGGATTGGTCAGAGGCCGTATCTTTTGCGCAGCAAAAAGTTTTCCCAATGCTGAATGACGAGCAAGTTGCGAAAACGCCCTTTAGAGTACATTCCATTGGCCTTCGGGGAGAAAAGAACTCTCCGGAGTTCCATGTTACATCGTTTAGGTTTAAAGCCAATCTTCTCGGGCCTTCAACGTCGTTGTCGAGTAGCATGCCCACATTTCATAAACCAATCTTTTTCGATAGTCAAACGTTATAGCCATAAAACAAGCCCCTTTCCGAGGCGCGTTTGATGTTCCGATAGGAAAATAGTGTCGAACTTTGCAGGTTGCTAGCTCATAAATTTCCAAATCTCTCAGTCGCCCTTTACGACAAGTAGGGAGAGTACTGTGAGTGTATTTTTAGACCTCAGCTCAGACACAACAATCGAATCAAACCTGTTATCTTTTTTCCATATAGAAATGCTTGTCCTATCTAGTTGATCAGACATCATAGTCTTCCATCCTTCCCTCTTTCTTTTGGAGGATTTACTGAATCAGAAAGTTAGATCCCAATTCTTCGCCTGGGAGACCTTAGCTACAATATCGTTGGGATGCTGCTGCTTCCCCCCGTTTGATGCCTTTAATTGCTTCTACAGTCACAAGTACGCTGATGGGTGGGATCGCTCGGAGTAACGATAGTGCTTGCAGCGGCGGTGGATTAACAAATTCTTCCATTGAAATTTGATCGAAGTATTCTCGCCATTTGTATGTCACAACTCAGATGTCGGCAAGCAGAGTACCATTCTTATTACTATCTCCATAGAAAGATTTGATAACCCGGGGGACATTGGTCGTAGAGCTCTTTGCAGTGGTCTGCTGTTCTTCACTAATCGGTTTTTTATTTTCAGACGTTAACATGTTAGTAGATTTTCGAGATACATCTGATTTGGTGTGAAGTTTGCTAATTCCAATACGGAGACTTTTCCGATTATTAACTGACGTGCATCGCAAGACTTTTTAATTTTTTTTAATAAAGTCACGAATCGCGTTTTCTTCCCTGTTTA
Source organism: Hermetia illucens (assembly GCF_905115235.1). Taxonomy (NCBI): domain Eukaryota; kingdom Metazoa; phylum Arthropoda; class Insecta; order Diptera; family Stratiomyidae; genus Hermetia; species Hermetia illucens. The sequence goes on from NC_051850.1 coordinate 26,484,601, forward strand.
AGGGGGAGTACAGTGTAGAAGGGTTTAAATGAGGTCTATTTTCGAAGTAAATCAAGGCTAAAATTGGCAAATTAGGTATTTATCGTATAAACATAATTTTTGGTCACATCGTTGACTTCAATTTAAAAAAGACCTCCCTAGCCCTTCCTTAGCCCCCTCTTCGTCACCAAGCCGTTTGGGGCGTAAAAAAAACGGCGTACATTGTCGGACACGATTGCAGCCCTCCTGTCGGTCTGAAACAAAAACCAAAATTCTTAGTACTCAGGACACTTGTTATTATCGTGTGAACTTCCCATTTAAGTCCCTGGCTTAAAAAAATAACTATTATTTTCAAGTTTTTAAAAAATATTTCTGAGTAAAAACAGACTAATTTTAGAGATTCACAGGAGAATGGCATGTGTTAGCTTTAGATTATTTTTATTTTTATGCCATTACGTTTATTTTAAATCCTAGTCCACGTTCTTGAGAGGTCACGAACTGCATTTTTTCGTGACACTTTCCACAACTAACTGTTTCCGAAAGAACACTAAACGCCGAGAAGAACTCCAAACATGGCATGCACAAAGTTCTGAGATGTGCAAGGGACAAGTTTTCTTGTAGACGTTGAAGTCTAAGCTAGGTTAGTTTCCTCCTCGTCATCCTTGCAATGTTGATTCCCATAGAATTTTCTTTTTCTGGAGCGTTGCTTGTTTGCTTTAGTCCCTTTCCGATCGATTGAACGAACCTCGTACATTTTACAAATGTTAACAACCTAACCAAGCAGTTGTCAAAAAACAATAACAGCAACCCCCCCTAAATAACACGAACACCTAGTTCGGTTAGTTTTGCTTTTTAAAAAACGTAGAGTCCCCAGCATGGAGGAAAGTGCCCGTCCTTGGCTCCCCTACTCAAGTGAAGCGAGTCCATGCCAGCCAATCTGCAGCGGCCTAGCTGACAAACAGAAAGATCAAAGCAGACGACGTGTCTTTGCAAACAAACGACTTGTAGCGACGGGAATTTTTTGAATTCACTGCTCGGAATGCCCAAGACCAAAAAAAATCGATTTTTTTTATCTCTACACTGTACTCCCCCCTTAATATAACTTGCCTTCTTGCAATTTCTTTCTGCTTTGGTTATTATATTCCGCCTTCCTTATGATAGGTAGGTAGTATACCGGTATCTAGTAAATTCGTTGATTAGTCTCATTCAGTTGTTGATTCCACTTTCTAAATATTCTGCTTGGTGGATTTCATTACATTCGGTTGCAAGGAAAATTAAAAAATAACTTCCGATTATCAGCTAAAAAAATGTCGGCAAAATACTGAAATTCCATATGATTATTTTAGGTCAACAGCGCATTTATCTCAACACTAACACTGTATTGCTAGCACATAGAAAGTGGCCCTCACTGTCACTCGAAGGCTCCAAGCCTTCGTTGACACCTGTCTGCGACGTATTAGCGGAGTACGCTGTGATGATTTTATTTCAAACGAAGAACTTGGTCGTCGTGCCGATCTTACACCTGTGGGCGATGTGATCGGAAGACGGAAGTGGCAGTGGATAGGTCATACATTAAGGAGAGTCGACAATTGCAGTAGAATGCACTCTTCCAAGATGGTGGACGAGTGGTCGCCCCAAGAGCACTTGGCGCAGAACAGTTGAAATCTCGGGGTGAGGTGAACTTCATTTTAACGAACCACCAGCGATGGCACGTAGGTGTGGTTGACGCGCTATATCCTACCAAGGGGTAAATGACAATCCATATATGTTATCACTATCTTAAACAGATCTTGGACAGCATAGGATCGGTTCATATATATCAAAAGACCCCACATCATTAAGAGAAAGCCCGACGACGATGACACACTGCATTCGGGAAGATGTATCTGCCAGTCACTGTTTCCAGTATATTCGATAACAAGAACTACAAACATCAGCATTGTCTACTAAATATCTTTTCTATTATACATACAGTGCGCCTTTTCCAATGAAACTATCTTTATTTATTTTTCGTTTCCTCGAAATTGAATCACTTTAATATAATGCACGTGTTTGCACTCAATTTTAAATCTATTAATAAGATGAATCATTAGAAAACAAAGACAAAAATGGCCTCCGTTGTGGAGATAACAACAAAAGAAAGTTCGCATATATTTGTAGATATCCACGTCAGTATATAAACATCCTCAATATCTGAATCGAATAGCCATACAAAATACGTCCACATGAATCGTTTTTTTATTGAACAAGAATAATTATTGAATTCGTCAATATATGTATATTGCGTCGTTCCATTGTCATAAATGTGTATCTAATCTTTTTATTTGCCTCTATTCTAAATGAATCGAAGAAATATCATTAAAGATAAATAAAATTGTCGTCCGATCAGATATAATATTTGTTTTGATTCAGGTGTTAGTTACGAATTTTTTATTTAATAAATATTTTGTGTTCAAATAAAATTTTACTAGAAACCGGAAGCTGGACGCTGAAAATATGAAATACTTTACGGTAGCTTTGATGCAAACATTTACAAAACAGCTTTTACAAACATACGTTATCAAAAATGTGTACACATTATCATCATACCCGTTTCAAATAGATACAATCAATGAATTCGGAAGAAGTGTTTAATATTGAAAGTTGAGTTTTTACATATTTGCTAATAATATCAAAATTCGCACCAAACTTATCAGAAGCAAAACTTATAATCATATCTTTATTAGGAAAAAGTTCACTAATGAAACGACCACTTTATCAAATGTTAGGGTTGTATATTATCTAAAAAGGCAGACTGTAGCACATTTCTGATCTGTGCTTAGCTTTTTCCTGGCGATAGGCTCCTATCAACCAGCTTTAATTCTTATGAAAATTACTATTGAGTTAATGAAATATCCAAATGTTCAGATTTCGATTTAATCCCAATTTCAACGGAAAAATTACTCTCATTATTACGTTAACGAATTCATATGTATCTAATCCCAGTTGAGAATGATAACTTTAATCCGCTAATGCTAATTGAATCATGCGAAATTGCGCGGCATCGGTGATATCAAATAACGAGTATTAGTTAATTGATAAGTTATTGATATTGATTCAATTTTATTATTTTCATCGACATAGGCTGGTTAAAAATAATAATCCGTTTGGAGTGTGCGAAATAGAATATGCAATCATCAGTGGAATGGCTCACGTTAACCAGTACAAGGTATATAAGAGGAGTATGTGTCTTTTAAAGTAGTGATTTTGATAGCATGTCCAAAATAAGTCGGAAAACAACAACCTAGATGCTTTAGCAATGAAAGGTTTCGTGTAATCTGGCCCTCGAGAAAGTGATCCGCAATGACGCAACAACCGGTATCCGGTCTAGGCCTGCCTTAGTAAGGAACTCCATACATCCCGGTTTTGCGCCGAGGTTCACCAATTCAATATCCCTAAAAGCTGTCTGGCGTCCTGACTTACGCCATCGCTCCATCTCAGGCAAGGTCTGCTTTGTCTTCTTTTTCTACCATAGATATTGCCCGTATAGACTTCGCGGGCTGGATCATCCTCATCCATACGGACTAAGTGACCTGCCCACCGTAACCTATTGAGCCGAATTTTATCCACAACTTGACGGTCATGGAATCACTCATAGATTTCATCGTTATGTAGACTACGGAATCGTCCATCCTCATGTAGGGGGCCAAAAATTCTTCGGAGGATTCTTCTCTTGAACGCGACGAAGAGTTCGCAATTTTTCTTTTTAAGAACCCAAGTTTCCGAGGAATACATGAGGACTGGCAAAATCATAGACTTGTATAGTAAAAGCTTTGACTCTATGTTGAAACGTTTCGTTCGGAACAGTTTTTTGTAAGCTGAAATAAGCTCTGTTGGCTGCCAACAACCGTGCGCGGATTTCATCATCGTAGCTGTTATCGGTTGTTATTTTCGACCCTAGATAGGAGAAATTATCAACGGTCTCAAAGTTGTAGTCTCTTATCTTTATTCTTCCTCTGGGTGATCTGGATGAAGGCAGTTTGTACGTCTCGGGTCGTTCTTCCCCAGGCCAGTAGTTGGGTGGACTTAAAGAGAATCGTACCTTCTGCATTTACCTCAGCATCGCGGATCACTTTCTCGAGGGCCAGGTTAAAGAGTACGCATGATAGTGCATCCCCTTATCGTAGACCGTTGTTGATGTCAAATGGTCTTGAGAGTGATCCTGCTGCTTTTATCTGGCCTCGCACATTGGTCAGGGTCAGCCTAGTCAGTCTTATTAGTTTCGTCGGGATACCGAATTCTCTCATGGCCGTGTACTGTTTACCCTGGCTATGCTATCATAGGTGTCTTTAAAGTCAATGAAGAGATGGTGTAACTGGTCTCCATATTCCAACAGTTTTTCCATCGCTTGCCGCAGAGAGAAAATTTGATCTGTTGCTGATTTGCCTGGAGTGATGCCTCTTTGGTATGGGCCAATGATGTTCTGGGCGTATGGGGCTATCCGGCCTAGCAAGATAGCAGAGAATATCTTCTAAATGGTACTCAACAACGTGATATCTCTATAATTGCTGCACTGTGTGATATCTCCCTTTTTATGTATGAGGCAGATAAAGCCTCTTTGCCAGTCGTCAGGTATTGATTGGCTGTCTCACACCTTGAGCACAAATTGATGAACCGAGTCGTGTAATTATGATTTTTTAGCCGATGAATTGCACGAACTGTTTCTCCTAAACTTGGTGGTGGTAGTATTTGTCCGTCGTCTTCAGTTGGCGGGACCTCCAACTCGCCGATGTTCTGGTTGTTCAGTAGCTCATCAAAATGCTCAATCCATCGTTCCAATATGCCCATTCTGTTGGAAATCAGATTTCCCTCTTTTTCTCGGCAGGATGAGCATCGAGGTGTATAAAATATCATCCTGCTGACTTGTTGGTAAAACTTGCGCGCCTAGTGCGGTTGCTGCCTGTACTTTTCGAGTTGACAGACCTGTTGGTTCTCCCAGGCTTCTTTTTTCCGTCTGTGAAGTTGCTTCTGTGCTCGCCGGAGTTCGTGATAAGTTTCCGCGCGTGCACGCGTCCTTTGAGAATGCAACATTACTCGGTATGCAGCATTCTTCCGTTCCGTTGCTAGCTTACATTCATCGTCAAACCAGCCGTTCCGACTGTTTTTTTCGGCTGGGGCCAAGTATGTTTGGGGTCGTATTTATGATAACGTTCTTCAGGTGATTGTGAAGATCATTTGTTGCGGTTATTGCGGCATCCATTTCCTTCTTATAGGTGTCGCGAAGGGCTGTGTTGTGGAAGGCTTTAGTGTTAACTCTCATCTGACTGTCAGAGGGAATTCTGGGTGGTGTTGTTATTCGAGCTTCGAGCACCATGCCAACGAGATAACGATCCGAGTCTATATTGCCCCCTTAATGTTCTGACATTCATCAAGGCTGAGAGGTGGCGGCGTTCGATGAACACGTGGTGAATTTGGTTGAAAGTGGTCCCGTCTAGAGAGACCCACGTATGTTTGTGAACCGCTTTCCGCGCAAACCAGGTACTTACAACAACCAGTTCTTATGACACTGCTAATTGAATAATGCGCAGTCCGTTATTATTTGTATTATGATGTAAGCTATGGGAACCAACGTATTGTCAGAATACGAGCTTCTTCCCTACTTGACTGTTAAAATCCCCAAGTATGATTTTGATATCATATCTCGGACAGGCTTCGAGGGTTCGTTCTACTGCCTCGTAGAAAGTATCCTTCTCCGACTCTGCAGTCTTCTCTGTGGGGGGTGAGCGTTAATGAGGCTTATATTTCTAAATTTGCTTCGCAAGCGCAGAGTGCATAGCCGTTCGCTTATGTTTTCAAAGCCGATAACAGCAGGTTTCATTTTTTGGTTGACTAAGAAACCTACTCCGAGCACATGGTTTACTGGATGACCATCCACCCTTCTCCGTCTGCAGCTTTCGTTAAGAAAGAGCTCCCAGCGGTCACCACGTGGAGGTGGAGATAGGGTTTGGTAGTAGAGCTGTTGGTATTGGTTCAGCAGGCGTTTCCCAGGTTTTATGTTCCATCGTGGGTACCAATTCACTTTTCGCCCTGGTACCTATACTACCCTTGACCACGTTTGAGTTCATCTGAGCAAATATCGGAATGGAGCATATTTTGAGGACTAGATTTCATCTAAACACACCTTCCTGATTTTTTTTTCGGATTTTTGGGTTGGGTAGTTTCCAAAAATGAGTCCTGTCTCACATTAAGTGTGTACATTTTGACTCCTTCCTGGCGCACAATTCACGTCAAAAATAACATCAGATTCGGAAATTACTAACCGAGACCTTTCATTTGATACCCCAGATGACTATGTTGGATGAAACTTTTTTTAAATCCCCCTTTACATGTATGGGGAGCCCCCCTTTAAACTGCACGTAAATTTTTGTCATCCACTGTATACGTGAGATTTCATAGTTTCCATATGTCCGCCAAATTTTGTTCGGATCGATTTACCCGTTTTCGAGGAAACTACATGTGACAGACAGACAGTGACAGTGACAGTATCGATTTTGATAAGGTTATGTGTAAAACAAAACCTTATCACCTTTTACACAAAACCTTAAAAATCAAAAAAGGAAAACTAAGACGTTCTCATGGACTCCGCCGTTCATATAAGTTCACTTTATATGATGATCATGTCATACGTGTCTTGGGTGCCATAAATTTATCTGAAATGCGAAACTTTGACCTTCTGTAACGGTTAGGTAGGTTCTGAGAACGAAGCCTGTTCCACTTTTTGGGCCATACATTTACACGATCCTTTCGCATGTATTGGGAGCTCCTCTTAAAATTCAACAAAAATGGCGCCACTCGCTGCATGTAGAAGAAGGTACAGACCACATGTTCTCCCCAAATTTTGTAACAATCGGTTCAGGCGTTTCTGAGTTCTGAGTTTCTAAATCTTGTGTGACAGACAGGCAGACATTGAACCGATTTTAATAAAAAGATTGTCAAGAGGCTTTTAGTCTGGTTTAGTGCTTGTCAGAAGATGATAAATGTTCTATTTGCAGCTTTCAACAGAAACATTACAACATAGTTTAGCTATAAATAGGCCTCGATTCCATCCAATATCTGTTATAACAGATATTGGATAGACCTGTACACTGTTTTTCATTGTACACATGATAGAAAAGATTCCACCAATTCTTCGCTTTATTAAGATATTCTAGATCATCTTGCAGAAGCCAATCCGAGCAATGTTTCTCAATGCTGAGATCTATAGATCTCAGCAGCTCGACAATTGAATAGTTTTCTTCATTTGCTTCCCTAAAAATCCTCTTTGACCAGTGAAACATTGCTCGGATTGGCTTCTGCAAGATGATCTAGAATATCTTAATAAAGCGAAGAATTGGTGGAATCTTTTCTATCATGTGTACAATGAAAAACAGTGTACAGGTCCAGTTATTGAGTCCTACTGAGTAACTAATCCTTTCCATCCCTTAGCAATTCCGTAAGTCTCTTTATCAAATTTAATGCTTCCCTTATAGGACTGTCAAGATTTGTGCTTGTAACAGATATTACAGATCTCTTTAGTCGGTTTTCTGTGATCAGTTCACCGTAGTCGTAGGGTTTTCTTGTTGCATTTCTGGGATCACGTGATGTTCCTGGTATTTCCTGGAGATCTAACTAAATTTCATTTAATCAACTATTTCGAAACGAACTGCTTACTATCAATCTAGATGCCTACACATACAGACTAGTCTTCATACAGTTATACGCTAATTACTGGATGCAAATCCTCATAGGATTAAAGGCACTATTCTGTGTCTACCCTGCGTATCTAATAAGTGCAGGTCGATCAAATCATGCGTAATTCGATTGGAAGCTCAAAAAAGGTTTCATCTGGTATGATTGGAACCAGGGTACCATTTGAAAACATGCGGTTATTTTCAGGTAGCCTCTTGTGAGAGTTCCTTGCTGAGAGTAGTTGATGAATGAAATTACAGGAGACAACAATTACTGTGTAAATGATTGGACGCTTCTTCTTTTTCGCTAGTATTTGATTTTAAAATGCATTTAGCGATATTTCGGGAACCAATTGTGTGCTGTACTGAGGAAGGGAACAACTGGTTTCCGAAATATAGAAATATACATATTAAAGTAAAATATTACTGAGAATGGAAATCATTTTCACTAGAAACATTGCAAGATCGCACTTAGAGCAATCATACCTTTTCGCTTTCTTCTATCTGACTAGCAACTAGGGTGAAGATATTAGACAAATATTGTATACATATTAGACATTAATCTCATTTATTGGCATCGTTGTCAAAGATGCACTTAGCGCAAACTACGTTTTAGAATAAGCATAATATTTCTTCTTTAAGTATTTTTATTCCATTAGTGATGAGTTAGGACTATGTTATACTTACAACTAATGTGTCAGGACTATGTTATACTTACAGTTAAAGTAAGAGGTACGATAAGTTACTGTAGCCATCATCACCTAGGAAAAATCATTACTTGTATTACAGATGATCTGTTTGAAAATAGTGGCGGAATTAACGCATTCAATTATGGATTTATGACAGTCATATCGCTATCTTACAAATTATGTAAAGTAGATACTTTATCAGTTTTGAACTACATACAATTAGAACCGCACTTACATCGTCGGTCGTAGATGTCAGGCAGCTTTCATAGAAAATGATTAATCAGTCAGTCAGAATCTCCAAAAGTACTTTAAGTCGTAAGTAGTGCAGCCCTTTTTCCACATACAGTCTCATAAGACTGCTTATATCATTATTTGCAAAGATATACATGCGGTTTCCAATAGATGGTTTTAGTGGTAAGTGATGGCCCAAGTAATAAATTATCATCATCAATGGCGTAACAATCGATGTCCTGTCTGGGCTTGCCTTAAGAAGGAACTCCAAGTCCCGATTTTGAGCCGAGATCCACTAGTTTCATATCCCTAACAGCCGTCTCGCGACCAAGTACTCATAATCTTCTATAGCATTCTCCTTTCTTGTCACGTCCCTGCGCTCTTACCGAGTTTGGTTCACATTGGAGTCCACGAAAACTAATTGCTAAATTCCCCTAACTATCTTGTAATTTACCTTCCCGCTATTATTCTTTAGTCTATGTTTGAACGTCTCAAATCTAAAATTTACCGTAATGTCGTCCGTCCAGTCGCTCTCTATGGTTCTAAGTGTTGGGCGATTATAAAAGACAATGAACGGCGTTTTGCGGTAATGGAGAAGAAGATGCTATGTTGGACTAGTGGCGTCACACGTGTAGATCACGTTCGAAATAAGGAGTTGCAAGAGAGGTGTCTTCGATGGTATGGTCACGCAATTCGTGCCAACGAGAATTCACTTGCCAAGATTGGTCTGAACATCGAAGTCGATGGTAAACGACCAAAAGGCAGACCTAAACAAAGGTGGCTTGATACGCTAGATGGGGATTTGAAAGCCTCGAGATTGCACCCAGATCAAGCATTCGATGGAACCAAATGGCGAAGCCGATCACGACGAGCTAACCCTGCTTGTGAACGGGACAAAGGCTGAAGAAAAAGAAGAAGATTCTTTAGTCTATGTTTTCTCTCTTTCCTCTCCTTCTCTCCAACGACTGCCATTCCTTTCCTTACCGCTTTCCTTGTCGAGTACCTTATGGGAATCTTTAAGCCAGTGTTGGCCTTGGTCACGCCGACTTTTTTAATCTCTTTTTGATTAAATGTGGTTGGTTCATTTCAGTTCCCCCCCTCCAATATTTTCAACCAGGGCCACGAAGTAATGGCAATCGGAAATTATTATCGAATTACCGTACTATTTTGGAAAGGCATGTCAGCGACTGGTTGTCTGGCCACTTTGATCACCTCATATTAAAGGAGCAGCATGCCTTTGTTAAATGTAGGTCCATTGCCTCCAATTTGGTCGACTTCATCAGTTTTGTGGCTAAATATTTAAATTCACGGCGGGAAATGCATATTATCTACACTGACATTTGATTTTAAGTCAGAAGATACTGTTGTCCTAACACCTCTCTCAGTGTTTCCATACTACTTGACATCACATTACTTGCCCCCTAATTTTCTAACCGATTCTGCCTTTTTTTTATGGCTGCACATCCCCGTTCTTCTACTCCTCCTCTGGTATTCCTCAAGGTTCTAACTGGGACCTTTATTACTTTTATGCTTTACCAGCGGCCTTCCTTTTCCCTATTTGCTTTGCCTCAAAGCCATCAATCGGGCTGCAAAATTATCCAAACAACTCTCGTAACTATGATTGTCCTTGTCCTTGAAATAGTGGTGCTCAGAGGTGGCGGTGAGGAATACGGGGCGGTAACCCTGTCGGCCAAACCAAAACCAAGAGGCCGAGGGTCTCCATAGTCGTGGCACCGGGAGACGCTGTACTCACTTTGGCTTGCCGGCCGTGATGCAGTAGGCGAATGCTCCAAAGAAGTAATTAAGGCGATCAGACCCGAGTCTGCACGGAGACTCATCTGAAGTGGCAAATTGGTCAGGAAACCTTACCATGGGTATATTGGTACTATGGGAACCGGGATAGCCCCTGGACTCTCATACTTCGGGTTAATCGTTGAAATAACTGTGAATCAAGTCGGATTTGTCAAGAACTGCGGAACTACTAACAATACACGCTGCGCCGTTATTCATGGAGAAACACCGTGAGAAGCATCGCCCTCTTTACATTGCATTTTTGGATCTGGAGAAAGCGTTTAACCGTGTGCCACGCCAACTCATCTGGTACGTTCTACGACAACACTTCGTGCCAGAAGAACTCGCGCGCTGGGTTCAATTGCTCTACCAGGATCCGAAAAGTAAAGTTCGAAGTATGGCGAATGTATCAAAACCGCTTCGTGCCTCTGTTGGTGTTCATCTAGGTAGCGCCCGCACTCATCTTTGTTCTTGTAATGGACACCGTTATACGGGACATCCAACTTCCAGCGCCCTTTACACTCCTTTATGCAAATGATGCTTTCCAAGCGTCTAATAGCAAAAATGGTCTCGATCATCTTGTCCAAAACTGGAATGATCGCCTCATGCAACACGGTCTCAGATTGAATCTGAATAAAACTGAATTTTTGACGACCGATCCCAATGAAACAGGCACAATCACTGTCAGTGGCAGTGACCTGCCTAGAACTGAGCAATTTAAATACGTCGGATCAACACTATCAGCCAGTACGTTATGAAATTGCTTCATCGAGATGAAGTGGCGTTCCACAACTGGTGGTCTTTGTGATCGACGTATCAACGAACTTCTCAAATCTAAAATTATGGTTCTGAGTGTTGGCCAACTATAAAAGGCAATGAACGGGTCTTACGGTAATGGAGACGAAGATGTTGCGTTGGACTAGTGGCGTGACACGTTTTGATCACATCCGAAATGAGGATACCCGCGATCGATATGGAGTTACACCGATCGTGGAAAAACTGCGAGAGAGGCGTCTTCGATACTATGGTCACGTAATTGGCGCTAATAAAAATTCACTTGCCAAGATTGGTCTGAACATCAAAGTCGATGGTAAACGACCAAAAGGCCGGCCGAAACAGCGATGGCTTGATACGCTGGATGGGGATATAAAAGTCTCTAGATTGCATCCAGATCAGGCATTTGATAAAATAAAATGGCGAAACTGATCACGACGAGCCAACTCCGCTTGTGAACGGGACAAAGGCTGAAGAAAAAGAAGAAGGATATCTTTTACCAGACTATTTTTAAAAATTACCTCATCAAATTTGATTTCGAGAAAAAAAGGTAGCAGATTTGATTTTAATTAATTAGAGTGCTGGAATATGCACACATATAGATAAAAGCCTGTAAAGAATGCAATTATGCCACGATAACAAATTATTATTTTTTTCGTAGCATTCATAGCCCACAGTTAATTAATAATCAAGCTTTGATGATTGCAACAAAGTTCAATTAAATACTTGCTTATGCGCTTTTGGAAAGATAAAAATGGAAACTTACTATCAAATATAAAAGAAAATGTGCTTTGTAATGGTTATTCGGAGAATTCCAACATAAAACTGTCATCGAATATTTTTCTTCATTGGATTTATTACTTCCATATTGAGATTAAATCTTCCCCATTGACTTCCAGATAAAACTTTATCAATAAAAGTGATAAAATAATGGAAGCTTTCTTTCTGATAGAACAGGACTTTTATCTCTATAATCTCTACAAGCGACAGCTAACAAGTTCGAAGCCGGAGTTTCAACGTTTCAGGTGTGAAAGGTTTTGTGTAAAAATATTCGGGTGTGCCCTGGTTTCATTTATGCGAACCCCAGAATATATATATAAATATATTAAGTACATTAGACCATTTGCTTTGGAGCTTAATAAATTTTAGGGAATTTATTAATTTGACCTACCATAACTTTGTTAGTATTAGTAACACATCTTTCCCTAGAATTATACTTTATGTGGTGATCTATATTTCTGCAAAATTTTGTACTTCAAAATAAACTGAAGGGAGATTGCCAGTGAATTTCTGAAATCTAATAATATGCTGTTATTAACTTTATTTGAGCGGATAGTTTCTGAAAATAGCCTCTTAATTTAACACGCTCACCCCCTTGTAACTGCCACCAAAACTAAGAACCCGTTTTGGAAAAAAGTATTACTTAACGCCTCTAATTTGATACCCCTCATGACTATATTCGGTCAAAAAAAAAAACCCTTTTTGTATATACTGGGACTATTCCATGCACGTATGTACATGTAGGTTCACAGTTCCAGCCTTTCCATCTGATTTCGTGTCGTGGGTATCAGCGTTCCTGAGAAAAGTGCGTATGGCAAACAGACAAGCGTAGAGGCTACAAATTAGGAAAGTTTATTGGCGAATGTAAGAGAGAGGCTTTCTCACAGTTCAACATCATATTCGCTAACCATGGTCAGGTTACTATATACCGGAAAAGAACATCTGCTGCTTCATTGTGGTGAGTTTTTCTCCAGCTCGCTGTATATCCTGGAACGTTAGTGAACATGACAACCACAGCGTTCATCAAACAATCGTCTACAACCGGAAGAACAAGTTAAGCGGTTGAGGGTCGATTGTGTCCAAGAAAGAAGAGCACTACAAGTTACTTCGCGAAAGAAATGAAAATGTACCCCCGGTGAGAGCTTTTAATTTCACGGAGTGGCAACAAGTGGCTTATTCATGCCTAGGCGTTCTTTTTTCGCCATTAGGAAGCCTAACTGCTGGTGAAACAGTGAACTATCAGATCTTCGTTCGGCATGCTATCATGCCAGACAAGCAGCCCAGGGAGCAGTGTGGAGAATTAATCAGGCAATGAAGGAGAGTGTCTCTACCAAGAAGATGACTATAAAGCGAAACAAGAGATTCGTGAAAAAAAAGAAGAAATCTCACTTACGCGATTGTCGACCATTACGAATGTCTATTCACAAAGCAGTCTATGCAACACTCCGGGTTACCAAGCCAGCTAAGGGATACAAAACCGAAATACTTAGCTTTAAAATGACGAGAAAGTTTCTCGACGATAAAACGCTGGCCAATTGGCAAGCGATCGTTGTTACGCTGTCGTCCATCACAAAGATTTTTACGTTAAAATGTCAAAAGCCAACACCAACGCCCACAGGGTACTTTTGCGTTAAGGGGGTCATCTCGTGTGAAGGCTATTTTTTCACTTTTTTGGCAATTGTTTTTTTGGAACTGAATAAAGATAGAAATGCGAACATATATTTATTCATATGTTAAACATATATAAAAGCCCGATATTATCGCTCATTATTGAAGTACGCGGTAAAATATCCACCACCGTTCAAAAAGTGCTTCCTCTGGCTTCCAGAAGAAGAGCGGAATTGTGCTGGGGCTGTGGAACAATTTGGTGTGCAAAATAACCTCAACACCTCCACTTGGATGCTGCTAGGCAGCAAAACGGACGAGAGAGCCGATAGGCCGGGAACTTTTCTCACTATTGGCGTTCCCGAACCCGATGTTAAGAAGGTTCGGGAACAATCGTCATGTTACAAGTGTCGGTTCCTAAAAGGGGACACGCAACCAACTGCATCTTCCTCTGAAGCATAGATGAGGTGCCATATTTCCCAATTTGCAGCGTTGTAAAGCGGCGACTGCACTTATCAGTTGTCGGATCAATAGCTGCAAGATATTTATATATCCCATACAAAAACCATAGGTTGTTGGTGAGGTGTGTGTGTGGTGGGGGAGCTCTAGCTTTTGAGTACTCAGGCCGTGTTGGCCCATTGTACTCGCCACCCGCATCTGGCGGAATATTCCGAATTCGTTAACGTATCGCAGGATTTTCGTTAGTAGATGTGATGCTACCCGTCACAGCTGGAGACAGTGTGTCGAGCACCACTTAGGCTCTGCCACCTATCATTGTGGGGAGCTTGTTCCCAGTTTTTGAAGACAGCCTTAGCTAATGCTACTGGTAATCCAATTACTGGTTCCGGTTTCGGCATGGGGGAGATTGACCCCTCTTTCGCAAAAGCATCCGAGATTTCATTTCCCTTTACGCCACAGTGACCAGGTACCCAGAGTAGTTCCACCGTATTGAATTTAGAGAGAGAGTTCAAACGGTTTCTGCATTCTTGTAGATTTTCGAGGTAATCAAAGGACTCCTCAACGCCTTCAATGCAACCTGGCTATCACTACAGATTGCGATGCGCCTGCCCTTCAATCGCTCGTCAACCACCCAGTTTGCCGCCCATAGGATCGCATAAACTTCGGCTTGAAAACCGTTGAATATCGTCCCAAAGGAAAAACCCACTTCTCGTTTTTATTCGAGAGGTAGAGTCCGGTTCTAGAATCCTATGGTTTTTGAGCCATCGGTGTTGAAGACTTCCGTATATCCCGCCACGCATTCCTCTGGGACTTGCCAGTTCTCTCTACGCTTCAGGGTAGCTTCATATCTTCTACCAAACAGATGTATGGGTTCTTTGCAATGCGGCTAGTTTACGGTGAAAATCTTTTTGTCTCACTTTAACCCATCACATTACGGATGCATAAACGAATATCCGCCTAATGATGGCAACATATATTCACATTATCACATGAGGCCTGAGTCCCCATGTCGAGGCGAAGGTCCGTCTGCCCAGCCCATAAGCTGTGAGAGATCGGTTCATCTTAACCTCTACATGTTTGTTCCAAAGAAGCTTTTTATCTACAGTGACTCCCAGATATTTCACTTCTTCGGAGAGTTGAAGGGTAGTACCGCTCATCTCAGGGAGGCACAGTACATTCAGTTTTCTCCTTTTTGTGAATAATACCATTTAGGTTTTATTATATTTGGATTATCTGAAAGACCATGTCTGAGGCACCAATTGTCTATCAGATCAACGGCACGTTGTATATTCCTACACACCGTTCCAAGATCCCAATCACCAGCAAACAGCCACGTCATCAGCATAAGCTTGTGTGTTTATTGGCAAATTTTGCAGTTTGCATAGTAGTGAGTCGATCAGCATACTTCACAGAAGTGGCGACAGCACATCTTCTTGGGGGCAGTCTTTCGTTGCTTCTGCTGTTAGGTACCGATTGGCATCCACTTCAGCACACAACAGTCTCTGCGTTAACATAACATGGATCCACTTAATTAAGACATCAACACTATGCGCTCTGGCGGCATCACAAAGTTTTTAAAAAGGCGCATAGTCAAACGCCCCTTCAATGTTCAAATAAATAGGCTAATCATTGTTGAGGCTGAAATATGTTTGTTACCTGATCTTCCACATGAAAGCGAATGGGGGATGGTCCGATTATATTGGGCGTATATATTATATTTCGGAAAACAAAATCTAGTTCTTACAAAACTTACACTGAAGAAGGGTTCAAATGGTTTTTTCACCAGAGAAAACATCCCCGAAATATTTTATAAGTAATCAAATTAAAAACTTGACGCAGACTGGAAAAATCTCCATTTTCCGTTCAATATCGCTAATGCTAGAAACGGCGCTCGTAGATAAAAATATAGCGTCTCACGCTCAATACTACCGTGGTCAGCGCTATTCAGCAGGATCACTGAGCCATGATGATCTGACTTTGCCTACGTTTTGAGAGGGTGCTTGTTTCACCCGATGTCGATTGAATGTAGGCTCGGGACTCCCTTATTTACTGGAAAAAAAGTGATTTTGCTTGGGTTCAATATATGTAGTTCCTAAATAACATGCGGCGTGAATTTATCGCAAGGTTTCAATGAGGCAGACTTTTTTCTCTTCCTCCATAATCTACTTATCTTGTCCCACTTCGAAGCTTAAGTTCACAAATTACACTTAACCATGATGGTATCAAAATATCCCTCTTTTCAAGCGTCATAACTTTCTCGGAGTGGCTAACCATCAGTGGCGTGGTTTCGGGTGAGGGTAAGTAATATTTATTTGTTTTACAAAGTTGAACTTTTAAAATCATTTTAAGTGATCAGAACCTCTCTCGTTAGCTGTTTTGTGCATCTAGGATCCACGAACAAGGACGTGCAGTGTTTAGGCTCCCATGCATCATATCAAAACCACCAAAATATAAATAAATATTTATGTATATATTTACATTTGAAAAATAAATAATAATAATCGGTGCCGCAACAACCCATATTGGATCAGGGCCTTGAAGTGTGTTAGAGAGAGAGAGTTATAGTACCCTGTAAAAATAAATAAGTTCGTAAATAATTAAATAAAATAGCTCCAATAGCTGGTTTAAAATTATTTAAAAGCCAAGAACACTATATATATCCGGTATAAGCCGGTTCTTAATAAGGAACTCCAAACATCCTGGTCTTATGCCGAAGGCCACCAATTCGATATCCGTAAAAGCTGTCTGGCTTCCTGGTCTGCGCCATCGCTCCATCTCAGGTAGGATCTGCCTCGTCTTCCTTTTCTACCGTAGATATTGCCCTTATAGACTTTTCGGGCTGGATCATCCTCATCCATACGGATTAAGTGATTAAGAGCCCACCGCAACCTATTGAGTCGGATTTTATCGTCATTATGTAGGGGGCCAAAGATTCTTCGGAGGATTCTTCTCTCGAGCGCGACCAAGAGTCGCAACTTTTATTGTTAAGAACCCAAGTGTCCGAGGAATACATTAGGACTGGCAAGATCATTGTATTGTACAGTAAGAGCTTTGACGCTATGGTGAGACGCTTCGAACGAAACAGTTTTTGTAAGCTGAAATAGGTTCTATTGGCAGCCATCAATCGTGTGAGAATTTTATCATCAACGCTGTTATCGATTGTGATTTTCGATCCTAGATAGGAGGAAGAAAATAGCAGAAATTCCCAGGAATAAATTTGTTTTTAACATCGTAGTCGTTGAAACAACGCCCAACATTATACAATTTACTAGAAAAACCACGAACGTAAGACTTTTTTCCGTCATTTAATAATAGTTAATACCGGGATTTAACAAAAAAGAATTCTTACTAGCAAAGAACGCGATCCAAGTGACTTCGATAACAGATTACCAATCACACAAAAACAAATACCTTCACCTTTCATTGATTCAATAAATACACCACTTTCAATTCGAAAACTACTCAAAACTTCTGTTCAATACTAATTTTAACTTTAAATCACATGCAACCATTTGCAAATTCACAACGTGCAAAAATTCTACCTCCAAATCAAATTGGAAACTTAGCATTCATGGTTCATTTCGATCGGAATGAAATTGGAAAAAGTTCATTCGATCGGACCAATACACCACACAATTCATCAGCAGCCAATTCTGTCGTTCCGGAGGCAAATCTGAAAACACTTTCACAAGAATGCAATTCATCCCTTTGGCTCCGTACAGTTTATGAATTCGCGATGAACACTCGACAACGAAATGAATTTTTTAATGTCGCCGTCATATAGGCAGATTTTAAAATGCCTCTCAAGGAATGCGTATCGCGAAGAGGATATTTTATGTTCTGCTGCTGTTCTGTCAAACTGCTGTTAAGAACTAACATTTCGAACCGTGTTATGACTTATGCAACAGTTTCTTCTGTTACTGGATTTTCTTTAATTAAGTAGAGCAAGCAATGTTTCCCTTGCTTCTAATGACGCCATACCACTACTAACCGCTGCGATTTCTAACAGGTTTGGAGAGAAAGGATCTCCCATTTCTTCCTTTATATCCTCTACCTACTGTCCGTCTGTTATGAATGAATTCCCATTTTGAGGAACCGTAGCTCTTTAAGTGGTGGTTACTACGGCAATTTTACAACAGAGTCATAGGCCAGGATTTTTTTCTTCCTTTGTATACTGTCCCCTTCTCCGCCCCTTCGGTGGTAAGGATGAGCATTAAAATTTCACCAAAACCCCTCTTTTTAAGGGGAGGTGTGTTTCGTCAATCCTACGGCGGTATTGAAAAATCGGACCCGCGATGAAAGTTATATGGAAAAACCTTGTCCGAAGTGAAAATTATACGGTTACCTATATTATTTCCTGTTTCTTTGAAATATTTATCTCAAACCTCGTTTGCCACCCCCTGTCGTCGGGCCTGTTATCAGGGGTTTTCAATTTTGGCTGAAGTGACAACCCACTAGTTAATCTCACACTTCAAAAGTGACGGCCCGAATTGAGTTCTTGGTGCCATTACTCAAAAATTTTTTATCTATTTGGACTCCCGCTTTGGTAATATGAGTGATGCCTTCGGAAAATATAATAAATTTCATAATCTATCATTATTACTTTCAACTATTGCCAATTAAATTTATATCAATCAAAATAACAGCAATTTATTGACTATAGATTTCTTTTCTATTCTATTTTCAGATACGCCACAAAATTAAATGTACCTCATGTTAATGAAGCGTCGAAAAAAAGTGGAATTTCCAGGCATAACAACAAAAATTAAAAGAAAAACAATAAGAAAATAGAAAAAATGACACTAAAATCTTCAGCAAGATTGTACCTGACTATATTCCTCATGACAACGTGTATTTACATGGTACTGTATCAGTATCATATATCGAGAACGCAAATACTACCCGACGCGAGTACAGAAATTAAGGTAGATTCCAAGTTCCATTCGAAAGATTTTCGTCTAGTAAACCGACAACAGTTAGGACATGAACAACAGTCTCAACAACAAGAACAATTACAACAGCATAAACAACAATCACAATATGAACAGCAACAAAAGGTCGAACCAGAGAAAATCGAGTATTCATTAGAAACGCTAGACAATACTCGAACAGTAGCCCCATCATCATCAACTTCTACAAAGTCTCTCTCCACTTCAACAACAACTTCCATAAAAAATGCATTAGTAAATACAAAGATAAACTTTTGCTTCTGTGTGCCTTTTGAGCCTCTAAGGACTTGGCTTTTTAGTATTTTCGATAATAGTCCTTCGCTTTGTATATACACACGCTTTCCTTATGAATCAATCATGCTTTGTCCTTTTTGTTTGCTAAGACTTCAAATATATCAATTTGCACTTGGACACTCGAATATTGCTAAGGTATCACCAACTGCTCCACGGCAGGACATCTGCAGATCTACCACGTAGAGTTGGTCCTACTTTAGCAATATTCATGATTGGTATCACCTGTCGGTGTGCGGCGTCAATGTCTGCCAGAAAAACTTTCGTTTCCTTCATCTTTCATTAATTTTCTCTAGAGAATCACTCGATGGTTTCAGGAGAATCATATCTGCATGATTAATTAACTCGATTAACTCAATCAAACGCATATCTATATTTTTGTATATATTTTTATCTACTTTGTTTGGTATGTCCTCCTTCAAATAACCTACTTTTCATATCCCATCATTATCGTTATTCGCTGACATTAACGAACGGACGCAGTTTCGACATGACTCAAATCGAACTATTCAATTATTCTAGCTTTGTTCGCTCTTTGTTTCCAATAAAAGTAGAACTTCTATGAATAGAAAATGAGCATCCAATTACTTTATTAGCGAACAATCGAACTTAATATTAGATATTTTCACATATAATTTGAATTGGCTGCGAACTGGGGGAACCCTGGATTGTAATCATGGAAATGCTGCGAAATATATGGTTTCTTCCATGAATCTAGACCCTTTAAGAATATGTGTTGCTAACTCGGAAAATAATATGTTATCAACACCGTTGTCTTCCAAATTTCGACCATTTAGTCCTGGTATGGATGCGTTCTAGTTCACCGAGCCCAGGCGGGGGCTCCCTCATGATTCGACCCACTTAGGTAGTGAAAACTTCCTGTTAAGCTCTTGTGGAAATTAAAACCTTATCTAAATCGGTTTACTGTCCGTCTGCCTTTGTAAAGTTTTTTTGTAAAACAAAAGTTTATTAAAATCAGTTCAATGTTTATCTGTGCCTGTCTGTCTTTTTTTACGGCAAGTGGAAAGCTACCGCTGACTCCTGCCAGATGGTTATGTGGGACTTTTACTCACTAAAACCACCTCCTTCTCCATGCACTCTCCCCCGCGGACTGTCATACGGTATTTCGTTTCGGGGTTGGACCCATTATGTGTTATTCATAATGGTTATCCTCTCCTTCTTCCTTCTAAACTCCTACTGCTGTAGTATTCCGTGGATATTCTTGATTGCTTCTTCCACCGCTTTCAATACCTTAAGTGAACTCAACATATTGCCTACGATGCTTTCCGCTGATAAGAGAGTTTTGGATATCGCCTCCATTTCCGTTCTGTATGATATGAACTTTGGACAATGGAAGAGTACATGCGCCACATCCTCCATTACATACTCGCATCTCGGGTAATTCGGTGAATCGTCATGACCAAATCGGTGGAGATATCCTCGATAGCCGCAACGTCCACCTAAAAACTGAGTCGCGTTCACAAGCGGGGTCGGCTCGTCATGATCGGTTTCGCCATTTGGTTCTATCGAATCCCTGTTCTGGGTGCAATCTCGAGACTTTTAAATCCCCATCCAGCGTATCAAGCCACCGTTTATCCGGCCGACCTCTTGGTCGCTTACCATCGACTTCGGTGCTCAGACCAATCTTGGCAAGTGAATTCTCGTTAGCACGAATTGCGTGACCATACCATCGAAGACGCCTCTCTCTTCACGATCAGTGCAACCCCATAACGATCACGGATATCCTCATTTCGGATGTGATCAAAACGTGTCACGCCACTAATCGAACGCAACAGCTTCGTCCCCATTAGCAAGCCGCCGTTAATTGTCTTTTATAGTCGGCCAACGCTCAGAACCATAGAGAGCGACAGGACGGACGACATTGCGGTAAATTTTAGATTTGAGACGTTCGTTGATACGGCGATCACAAAGAACATACCATATCTCTGCGTTTGGTATCAACCTATGTATCCATCGAGTTTTCTTGCTCTCATCGCACCGTTTGTGGGGTTTTAGGTCCATTAGTTTCATAACTTGGTTCGTAAATTCATAGGGCTTCTGTCGTCAAGATATCGATAGGCAGCATCTCATTATACATATATACTGCATAGTCCGATGTGGTTCGGTAAGCGCAGCATGTTCGGAGGATACTAAGTCGATATGCCGTTGCTATTTTTCTTCTATTGTTAACGTTACTCAATACGGTGGTCCACACAGGCACTGCGTAAAATGACACGGTAGTAACCACTTTTGTAATGAGTTGGCGACGGCTTTGTCTTGTGTCTCATATAGTCGGTAGCATTCTAGCGATCAACGAGCTGATGTTAGCCCCTTTTCTGATCGAAAATCGACTCGAGATATTTCAGGACTGGGAATGTATCATTTAGTCTCCGACTTTAATCTTCACAGACGTATTCTTCATTCCTTCCTTCCTTCCAATGGAAGTGATCGGCTAGGGAAACGGAGCGTTAGCACTCCGTTATACATTATGTTTCAGAACAAAGGACGGAAGACTGATCTTTACGGTACTTCACAGGTTGTTCGATATTCTTTAGGTCTCTCATCCGAAGCATAACAAAGCGCAGAAACTCGAGAACAGTACGTATAAGGTACACCAATGATTTCTTTCCATGTCGTCGAGTTAAAGGCGTTTTTTACGTTGAAAGATACCATCCCGCAACATTTATTTCTTTCAACAGCCGATTTAGCCAGATTTCTCACCAAATTGACCGCATCGATCGCTTTACTGGATCCAATTTGCCTCCCTGATAGATCGCCTTCTCTCGCCGCGACTATTAATAATCTATTATAGATTATTCGCTTGAACAATTTTCCGAATGTATTTAAGAGACATATCGGCCTATACGACGAAGGTTCACCTGCTTCTTCCATTTCTTCTTTCAAGTATACAGTAAATACTTGTGCTAAAGTTTTTGACGCTGCACCTACCGCAAATTTGGCAGCTATATTCGGTATGCCACCTAAGCCGGGAACGTTATTGACGTTGATGCTCTTGGCCGCTTCCAATACCTCTTCTTCGCTTACCTCTGGTACTTTATCGTTGATTTGAACGTGCCGTTCAGCAATTCGGGATAAGTAATCGATGGGGAATGTTTTTCCTTCATCATTGCCATAACTATCTAATATGTGCCAGCCCAAGGATCAGAGTCAACTTCAATGCAGTGCTAGTTGAAGTGCATGGTTTTGCTCTCTGCAACAGTGGCAACCTTGTATAATTGATGTAGCTTCTTATATTCTGGCTTGTTTCTGCGGCGTTGACATCGACTTCTCGCATTTAAGCGCATACTTTATGATATTTATTGATTTCAGTATTCTACCAGAAATTTGATCTTTGTTTCACTGATCCCGTTTGCCGCGGCATAGACGCGTTACAAACCATCTGCATCCGTTTCAGAATCTATACAGCCATATACATTGCATTCCCTGACAAATTTGTATTCGTTGCATTACCTCCGAGAATGTTTCTTCGTTGTGCTTCTTGAAAGTCCATCCTATGTCTTTCTGTCTTTCGGCATTAAAAAAAAATTGTCCTTTTTCTCATTACTTCCGGCCACCTGATGGATCTCTCCATGATTGTGATGTTATACTGGAACCCAGCATAAATGGCCAAAAGCTCGTAGTCGTAGGCCCTGTAGCGCATTTCAGTGTTGGAGAGTTTCCTAGAGAAGAACGGTAGCGGCCCCCGTACTCCATGAGGGTTCTACTATTCGAGGGCCGCACCAATGGCGGAGTCTGAAGCGTCGATGGGTAGAGCCAATGCGGCATTAGACCTGAGAAAGAAGATGGTAGCTGCTTCAGGGACAGGGAGCCTGCTTCAGAGAAAGACGTCGTCTGCCTCGAGGGTCCAGACGATCTCGATCTTTTTCAAGCGGAGCTTGATGTTACGCAGAATTTCAAAGGCTTGGCGAAGAAGTCGATGATGCTAAGCATGATCCTCAGAAGCGATAATGATGTCGCCTAAATATACTATTATACATTGTAGTGTCTCATGGAAGGTCGAGCAATCTCAAAAAGTCCAAAAGACATTGTGACGGTGGTTTTCGATATGTCCTCCTCCGCGGTGGGTATCTAGTAGAACGCCATCTTTAGGTCTATGACGGCTGCCGAGCCGCCTGGCCGAATAAAGTCCACGAACTCTTGCAGAACTGCGTATGTGATGGCTAGATTCCCAGCAAGCGAATTAGCGTGATTGGCTTCAGAGATGCTATGGACTGGCTTCAGGGCTATGTAACCCTTTGATGTGTGGTCAGTGAATGCGTCGATCAATTGATGACCTCGCAGATCGGCGAACAGGTTGTAGTGACTAAGGAAATCCGCATCCAAGATTGCCACGTGAACGGTGGCTACCGTAAAAGTCCAGTCGAACCATCGAAGTAACCGCAGATTAAGTTGCAATTTATGAGTTCCATACATGGCAATCGCAATTACTGCAGTGGATGAGAAGTCATGAACGAGCTCTTCCGCCAATGAAGTCGTTGATGGGAGGTGACTTCACCACTTTCAACGTGCCAGCAATGGTTGGTGGGAGCAGATCGAACCGTTTGATTCGAATGACGTCGTTGGTCACGGCGGATCCTGCCAACATTCTCATGCGGCGTAAAAGCAGGGACGGCTTGTTGTTTTCAAGCTCGAGTTCGTTGAAGATCTTTTAAACGCTTAAAAATCTCCACCTTGAGGTACTCATATTTAAAACAGACTCTGGAGGATTCAAAAGTATGTGGGCAATTTCCTAGATCGTTGCGTCGTCGAGAGCTGAGACGACGTGGTTAAGCATGAATCTTATGATTATTAGAGATGCACCGGCGAGACAGCCATTAACTGGGTTGGAAATGTTCCTTTTCTCAGCTGATTATCACTGTTGAACGCGTCGTCGTACTTGCCGTCTTTAGTATTCGGAACATCGTCTTTATCCAACATGTTGGCGGGATATAAGCGCCGAGGCTCGCTAATTTCAATCTAAATAGAATTATATTCGACTCGCACTACAAAGAAAAGGAAGATGGAGACGCGGTATCGAAATGCAATTACTAACACTCGACTGTGTCACCTCTTTGGTTATTAGTCCCGAGCTTTACCCGGCAAGTTAAAAAAAACCCGCACAACCCTGTTGCAAGCGTAGCGTTCTTTATTCCTCGGCGATGTTGTAGTTTTTTTGCGCTGAAGAGGCTTATGAAGTGTTGCCTCCATGTTGTCAAATATGCATCCCACCGCGGCCCAGGCTGCTGCGTACTTCGGCTAAATGGGAGAAATAAGCTGGCACCACAGATATGACACCACGAAGAACACGCATCGTGGTAACATCATATCAAATTGTTGCTTTGTCAACCCCACTCTCGCAAGGTAAGGGGTAGAAAAAAGATGGTGAAAAAGAGGAAGACTCCTCCTTTCCGATCGTACTAGAAGATCCCAGTAGTCGCTCCCCTCTTAAGAAGCTACGACACTCTTCTCTTCTATTATAAAACGAGGCGATAGTTGCGTTACCATACCCATACCAATAAGGTTGTCAATGATATGAAAATAGTCTCTTTGTGAGTTCTCGTAACCCTTTAAAACGCCGCGACTGCTGCAATTCTTTAATGGAGCTAGATGAGTGGTCTTCCTCTTCCCCCTACATACACCCCTTACCGTTGTTCTCTGAGGAGTTTCACAAATCAAATTTTACCATAATGGCATCAAAACCCCCTTCCGCAATTCTAACATGAGACTAAGGACGAGAGACCTTCTTCCTTTTGCTTCCTATCCCCTCGTCCTGCAGAGGCAGGGCTGTAAATTCAAACTTCACCATGATGACATCAAAGAAACCAACCTTCACTTGACCACCACGAATTTTCATCAATGTTCAAGGGAGCCCTTCTGTTCCCCTTCCATAAGCGTCCCACCTGTTCCGGGGATGGAGTTGAAAGTTCAATATCCAATGGTGACATTTTCCATCACATACAGTTTTTAATATTCGATTGTTGTATGATACACAAAAAAAATCTTTTTTTAGAAAAACTCTTAAATCTAGATTGATGTATATATATCCAAGTGTGGGATGCTATGAACATGTAAATAAAGTAAAATGTGTTTTTTTTTATTTTCAGCCGCCTTTGTATATAATAACGCCAACATATAAAAGACCTGAACAATTAGCCGAGTTAACTAGATTAGGATATACGCTAAAGCATGTCTCAAATTTGCTCTGGTTAGTCATAGAAGATTCTAAGACGCCTTCAGAATTGGTTACCAAAAGATTACATCATATAGCGGTGCCTTTTATACATTTAGTAGGTATGTATGGGTTAGATATTGCTGCTTGTATGTATTAGTTAAATTATTATGTTTAATATATTCCAAGCATGATGCCCTTACGTGGGATCTTCGTAAATATAGAATTTTGTCGCTTTTTTTATCAGAAAACTGATAATATGCTCATGAACGAAACGCGTCGAGTCTACAAATGTATATCCAAATAGAACAAGCAGAACAAACGGATTTTCGATATCTCCCGCCTTGAACAGAATTCTGGGTGACTTTGTCTTCAATCTAAAGTAGCTTGAAATTATCACACCCGCGGATTAATACGTGGGAGTGCCTCCAGACAGTCTGTAGAGTTCTTTTCTGGAAGCTTATCAAATGCCCTTTTTTCTAGCACATGATGAAAGGCATAACCAACTACCCCCTATTGAAATTAGTTGCTAATCAATATTCCTTACGTAATCAGTGTTTATGTATGATAATTTTCTAATTTCATGATGAGCTTGCTCTATTCTGGGAAACTCCAAACCGCAAATGCATCATAATTCAATATTCCATAAATGCGTCAGTTTTTGATTAACGATCCATTGAATTGAGGTCTTTTGCCGGCTGCATGTTTATCGATGAGCACGTGGATGAATTTCTGTTTGAATTAAACCGATTCTGACTCAGTTTTCCTATTTATCTTTTTTAGCACCCATGCCTGAGCAGTATAGGAAGAGTAAGGCCATGCCTCGGGGAGTATCGAACCGGAATCGAGGACTGGAATGGCTGCGGGCAAATGCCACTGAAGGAGTATTTTACTTTGCCGATGATGACAATACCTATGATATATCAATATTTGAGCAGGTACGTATTCAAATGCACTAATTTAGGGCGCACATGTAACGTTAATTTCCCCTATGCTACCCTTAGTAAGCTTTTCAGCCAAGCTATTAAGAGTTCTATTAAAATGACTGCGTTATCTAAAAAAACGTTGTTACCAATTGCTATCAACCTATAATAATCGACTAATCACCAGACGATGCGGACCCAAATATTTCATTAATAAGGACAAATTGAGGAACTGTCATATAATTGGTTTTTCCTATACTACATGAAATATAAGCCATAATTACAGTGCACGTTATCTCGAATTTTTTTATGCTTTCATCCTTATGTCCAGAAATTATCGCTATAAGCAGGAATAAGTGACTTATATTAGTACATCGTAAATTCCGATATCGATTCCTGATGGTAACTTCAGTTGGAATGCATAGACATCAAATATCTGGAATGGAAAACTTCGCCTAGAGTAGACTAGGTATCAGTGGCCACTCCGGGGAACTCAATTAACGATGTGGGGTGCCGTTTTGACACCACAAACCCCTAAGACAATGACTGCTATGGTAAGAGCAAGGAGGCCAGAGTCGAACTGTCCGTTGTATTCATAAAGAAAAGCAACTCTTCCACCTTAAGACTAGCAAAATCCCTGAGGCCCTTAAAAATGGTGTACCTAGTGCTCATAGCCTGGCTATAGCTAGACCTAGGCAATCGCAGAGCAAGTATCTAAGAGTGTTTCCCCCTTTTTCGCAGCTTCGGCAATGCGAATTGTCGGGTATGCCGGTCAGGTATGATTCCCTATAGGCCGTACCCCGTGCAGACTGCCATAATCTTGTATGTATGTACATGCGTCTGGCACAAGAGCTCTCGCGACCGAATCTGGTTATAGGCAGCCAAATCCTCCCTTCATCATCTGAGGTCCGCGACTGATAAATAATGCGAAATTTCACCCTTATCAGTCGCCAGTGGGACACAGACTGTATCCGCCGAGGGACTGCCAAGAGCATAACCCCGTCTAGCCAGTCCAGCGGCCCGCAATAGAGGGTATAATCGAGAATCCAGATGAGGATGACTTTGAGCGTGTCGCTCAGACTGTTTAGCACTTTCTTGGACTGCCTCACCAGGCTGGATGATATGGCCACTGAGTACAAGGCGTTAATGGCCGCTGACCGACAGAATAGCTATGTTACGGTTGGGGCTCAAATCATGCTCCTGTATCGCCAGCACTTCTACTTGGAATACACTGGAGAATCCTGGGAGACTGTACGATTGGGCGCGTCTGCGAAAACCCTCTTACCCACTGCACAGATCTTCTTTGATCCATCAGTGAAAAATACTGTATCATAGCCTTGTAACACGCCACCTGTCTTTCACTCTGCCCTGGTTGGAAATGCCCAGATTTGTTGAGGTACTTTGTCTGGGATGTTACTATGGCCGTAGGGCTTCAGTGTCCAACATGTATACTCATGTAATCTGACGACACTACCCGCTTTAGCGTATTTAATGTGAAGTTCTAGCTGGAGGAGATACAGATGTACATTGAGAGAATCTGCCGGGCAGGACTGCAGAGCCCTGGTAGCACTTGCACATGCGGTCCTTTGAATCATATTACGCTTCGTTCTATTGTACTTTTTGCTCAGTGCCTGCCATCATACAATAGAAACGTACGTTAGAATGAAACGAACTGTGGCTATGTACATCCAGAGAACCATCCTCTGTCGGGCATCCCATTTCCTTACAAAGGTCCTTTTGCAGGCGTAGAAGGATCCAGGATTACACCCAAGAGTTTACATTGGAGGAAAAAACGATCTTTGTACATTTAGCCGCGGGAGATGCAAGTCGAGTACCCTTGTTTTGGTATATTGATGCCGAATAAACATCTTGCAACCTACAATCATACCTTCCCAGCGCTCCTTCCATGATTTCACTCATAACGGAGGAAAACATTCCTGACACCAATATCATCAAGTTGCCGGTATACACCACTATCTTCGCCCTGCTTCTGCCAAATATGCATGGAATTTCATCCATCACTAATCAACCAGAGCACGGGAGAGATGGCGCCATCCTGGGACGTACCTCTGCTTGCAGTTCTGGTAAAGTGGTTATCTCCAAGATCAGATTGGCATATCCTAGTTGTTAGCATGGATAACATCCAATGTGTAAGATACCCCTACAATTCTATACTGGTTAAGGCTTCCTTAATGGCGTTGATATTAAATTGTTGAATGCTCCCCCTACGTCCACGACGGCAATTAAAGTAAAATGATTGTATTGTAATGGCCGCTCAACCGTGCTAATTACCTGGTGGAGAGCGAGAAGCTTTTTATAGTCCAACTGATTTTATCCTCGGAAACTACCAGATTCAGTTGCTATGCAACCCTCTCTGTGGTCAGATCGATTCGCTGTTCTGTAAGCCCTTTGGACGAGCCACAGTAGGACATCATTGCGTATACTAAAGACTCTTTTCTTAGGGCATTATGTCTCACTAAAGCTGGTAGAGTTTAGTTTTTCTGTGTTAGTTCAATTCAACAAAACAGTTAAAAGAAATCTGAATATTAAATTCAGAAAAATAACTACCTCAGGCCTTAAATACCGTACAATAACGGTCTCACTTGGGGTCTTCTGAGACCTGGGTTGCGACTGTTTTAACACATTACAGTTAAGGAAACTGCACACATTACAATGATATTACCAATTTTGACAAACCAAAATCTCCATGGGAATCCTGGGGTGTTGAAGATGGAAGGGATGAACGAGCTTGTTGTTACCCATGCGGCTCTTCGACAACCAGATGCGAGCAGCGACCGGTTCCCTGACATCTCGCCATATGGGATGACCGTGAGCTTTACCCCTTTACGATACAAAACCCACTGCCACGTGTAAGATTTGAACCGCGAGCTACCGTACGATAGTCTTGTGCTCTAACCACTCAGCTATCTGGATACGTATGGGCATCGTAAGCTGGACCAGGGAACTTAGCTTTCTCTGATGTAGCTTACCAGGACATCTTGGGACAACTAAAATTACACACACACAAATTACCGATTTGACGGTGTCTCAAAACTGGGGTTGCACACCCTCCAGGCAAGGCTCTGACTCACAGTTCTCCGCACTGGCTGAAGCAGCACCTCCAAGGTTTCACCAGCCACCTGGTGGGGAGGATTTTTTGGAAAATAATGTTTTTTTGTACAGAATTTTGCAGATTCGCTTGTTTTTTCAATGTTCTGAAAATAATCCAGCCAGGTTGATGGCCGACTTGTATTTATTCAGGCAGTGCTTGTATGGGTGCTACCACCGCGGTCGTGGTGATTGCAAACGTCAACTGGCACACGGCTTTTGAAGGCGGTTTCGAATACCTTTTCCAGAGTCCTTGCTTTTGGCTCCAACTCGTCTGTCGTGCTAATGTTACCAATTTGCGTATCAGAGAGATTGTTCATGAGGTCTCTGCAAGGGTTGTAGGCCTCTGTAACGAGATCTAAACTAAAAAGTATCCAACTATGATCTAAAAAGGATCTCTGGTTTCGCGAAGCGGAATACTTTCTCCTTTGCGTTCCTTCTCTTTATAATCCACCAGTGTCTCTAGGCGCTGCCCATTTATGCGGAGCAGAAAAGGTTGGCTGTTCACTTAGGGTTCTTCCTCCTTGATAACCAATCGTCCATGGGAATCCTGGGGTGTTGAAGGTGGGAGGGTTGAAAGAGCTTGTTGCTATCTATTCAGCTCTTCGGCAACCAGATGCGAGCGACCGGCCTCCTGACATCTCACCGTATGAGATGGCCTTCAGTCTCCCAGGCGTCGCTGATCTTAACGACGCTCGAACCGAGAAGTCTTTGGAGAATTAATTCTCACATGCTATGGCATGGCTACCCCACGGACCTTGGCCGTCCAAGAGATGCTCAATGATCATTTCCGACAGACCACATTCAGTACTGGTCTACACCTCCTAAGCCAGTTTGCCGCTAGCGAAATTACCATCCGTCAGAGCCACACGTATGTGACTCCTGGCCACATCGCTGCTGCTTACCAGTTTTCAAAGGTTGCTTGAAGTTACACATTGCTCCGCTCTGGGAACCGCTAGTCCGTCAGCCGCCTCACTTCCTGTTGTTAATCTCAGCACAGCAGTGCTGCGACTGGCACCAATTGTATTGCCCTCGACGGCTGGTAGAGATCGCACTATTACTAACAAATCCACTCAAATATTTTGATATAAGAAACACACAAAACCTTTCATATCTGAAGCATCCAGCCTCCGGTTTCCCGATTTGTTTCCACTTCTGTCGTTAGTTTTTTATTTTTTAATTTGGAATCCATGTTTTGGTCCCACTAGTAATCTCGCAAAAATGTCCACCCTGGCTAGCCCGGCCATCGGGGTAAGGATCTTACCTGAAACTCAAGATTCCCAAGGTATTCAGAGCTCGCATTCTAAAGATTTAGCATCCCACTGGCCACGCATCCCTCGGTGTATGCTGTTCCCCACCTGCGTTTGTGGTCCTGCTAGTACCTTTTTGCTAGCTCAGTTCATCTCCCAGTAGATCCGCTTGCCTATAACACATAACCAGCCTAGCACATACTCTTGGCCCGTCGGAAGACGGTTTTCAGCGGCCACTGCGAGTAGGTCGTGTGAGGACTTGCCGAATTATGCAACCTTAATTTGAAGCATAATCAGACCAGGCCGCTGCAAGTATTACAATAATTTCTGGGCATACTTAGAGAATACTTCTCTAAGTATTCTATGTTTTTCTACAGAATTCTCATTAAACAGAATACAATAATTAAAGACTCGAGATTAAAATTATTTGAAGGATTATCCGTCTATAATCACTAACTTTTTTTTAACTAATCCCTAATTTTACTATACTTTTTATTTTCAGATGCGATATACAAAAAAAGTGTCAATGTGGCCTGTAGGTTTAGTCACCAGATTAGGTGTGAGCAGCCCAATTGTTCGCAACGGTCAATTGGATGGATTTTATGATGGCTGGATCGGCGGACGTAAATATCCCGTCGACATGGCCGGATTTGCCGTCAGTGTCAAATTTCTGTTGGAACGTCCAAACGCAAAAATGCCATACAAAGCCGGCTACGAGGAGGATGGCTTCCTGAAGAGTTTGAGTCCCCTCAATAAGACGGAGATAGAACTGCTAGCGTCCTCATGTACAGAAGTATGTTAGCAACCCACTTGTAGTGAGCTTGGCATAATGGACACGATATTCTTTTCAGGTGCTTACATGGCATACGCAAACCAAGAAGAATCCTGTTGCGGCCAAATTGAACGTGACTAAATATAGTGGTACAAACCTGCTGAAACTGACAGAAGCGCTGGTGGGAAAGTGAATTATTGTTGCAGGACAACCTTGTATGGCATATTGCATTCAATCAATCAATATATTTTTAGGTGCTATATAATGTATATTTTTTTAAGGACAAACACTAGTAAACATATATAAAATTTTCTTATTGAATTCCTTTTAGTAAGATTCAAATCTTGTACTTAATGCTGTCCATCAGCGGGTGTAGATAGAAATTAAACTTATTTAAGGAAGTCGTAGGCTAGTCCTTTTCGAGTATAACTAAACAAGTGAGATAGACATGAGTTTGAAATACAAATCCAAGTGAACATGTTTCAAATTTATTTATATTGTACCTAAATTAAAAGAAAATAATCTTGCAATAATGCTTCCTTAAAATGAACAGATCCTTACTTAACATCTTAAGTCATTGAAAGCAATATTTAATGAGTATTCCTGAAACGAAAAACTTAAATGTGAAAATCTTCTCCATTATAAAAAGATATTATAAACTCTGATCATTTCCTGCTTGTAAATATCTTTAATATTTAATGTAAAATCTATACTATAACTTTCGATTCTATTGCCATTGTATTTTTTGAATATAAATATTTATTTTCGCTGTTTTACGTTGAAAGCAATGTTTTTGAAACAAACTGAAAATACAACGATAAGCCATTTGAAAAATTTACTCAAGTTGTTTGCATTTATTACTTAAATGTGTCAGGAGAGTATTGATCTCAGCCACAGTTTGATTGCCGTATGGCTTTCCGTCGTAGTCCAATAAACGCCTCCTTCCACCCCCATTTTCCTTCATTCCCTGATGATTGCCATTAAATATTCATTGAGTGCCAGGAACGAAAGGCATCCGTTCCACATAATTACCACATTACAGCTTTCGGATTACTATCAGAGTTTACACTGAATACTCCCTATAAAACTCATCGCTGTCCCGAATACGCCAAATAATTCCTTTTTAAGCTTCAACTTTCATCACAATAGGGGAAGACCAAGGAGACTACATACAGGAGATTCGTTTCCCAGCGCATTACTTGAATTTGTATGGTGGAAGAAAAGCAGTGTACCTCTTCGACGTCCGAGCATCTATTTGATTCTGTGGGTGTCGTATATGTAATTCATGAGATGGGAAACACACAAGAAGATCATCTAGGCGTAATCGTCAGCTAATGTTTGGCTAATTCGCAAATTGACCCCGCGAAAAGAATGCCTTTACGCCATACCACTATCCAGCTCAATTAAAGATTCAGTTGAAGTAGCCAAAAGAACCTCCGGAAAAGAAAACAATGAACGATAAGGTCAGACAAGAAACTCCAGGTCCTCGTTTCAACTCCTTCCTTCTCATCTTCGTTTTTACTAATCAAATTCATTATTGTTTTTTTTTCTTTCCGTATTTTATTGGTTTGAAAGATGTTCGCTTCGGTCGTGGTTTTGTTCAATTTTCTGCACTGGTCACGTTTTTCGTTCGTTGTGGGTCTCGGAGGATTCTTCGCTTTCTCCACGTAAATTCAGTCAGTTCGCAATGCCATACGGAGACAACGATGCGGGCGCCTTCGGCACCTCCCCCGTGACCGCAGTGGCAGTACGGGTGCCACCGTTTTGGCAACGTAACCCGGAGGCCTGGTTCCGCCAATCGAAGGCTGATGCCACGCGATTTCATCACGCGCTCATCGGCCTGAACGAAGAGTCGATTGGGCTCGTCGCCGACGTGCTCGAGGAGTGTTCCTACTCAAAGTTAAAGGTCAACAAGCGACTGTTTGTGAGTCAGCAAAATTGAATCACTTACTAACAGACCTCACCTTAGGGGACCGCTCCCCAATCTAACTGTTGCGTGAGATGAAGCAAGTGGGCGGGGATAAGGTCTGGATTGAGCTTCTGAAGCCGTGGTTACAGCAAGTCCCGGAGAGCACCCACGCCATTTTGGCATATGTGGACTCTGTGTTAGCGAACACCGCTGAAAAAATCCACGAGGTGAATGCATGCCCCGTGATCAGTGAAGTGTCACGGGAGGCCACGGGCCAAATTACTGAACTTCACCAGATAGTGGCTACACTCGCGGCTACCGTCTAAGCTATTGGTTACCGTGGAAGCCTTGCGTTCAAGAGGTCCGTCCTGAACGAGTTCGCGGTCCGCCAACCGAAATGGGCAATCGGGTAGTCGTGCGTCGGGGACCTCAACGAGTCCTGCAATTTGCTGGTATCAGCCCGTGCACATTTCCGGCATAAAAAAACTGAACTCGTTGGGAGCTCCCGCGGTGGGTACCCAGAGCGCAGCTTCATGCCGCCTAACAATCTATGATCCTTTGAGCGAGCGCCTCAGGCGCAGACGCCTCAGTTCCCCGGTTTTGCGGAATCACAAACTCATTCCGCAACAACTCAAACTGGTGGCAGTAAACTCCTCTACCACATACAATTACGACTTCAGGCAAGTGGACGTAAGTCTAGGACTTCGACGAACATTTTCATGGCGTTTTGTTATAGCGGAGATCAGCGCCATATCAAGCGCAGACATTGTAAGCCACTATGGATTGCTAGTGGATCTTCAGAAAAAGTTTCTTATAGACTCCGTAACCTCGTTCAGGTTTTCAGGAAAACTTGCCAACGGCGAATGGAGACCATGTGGCGTTTACAGACGTCTGAATGCTCAGACCATTCCAGACTGTTTTCCCATACCACTCATACACGACTTTCCGCGTAACCTCACTAACTGCCGTGTTTTCACGACCTTGTACTTAGCCTAGACGTAAAATCAAATCCCTGTAGCTCCAGAAAACATTCCAAAAACGGAAATATGCACACTCATCGGACTCGGTGAGTTCACAGCAGGTGAAAGTTTAGGCTACACAGTTAAGAATCTGTGAATGTTTTTGGGGGCATGTTAAACTTCTGTGTCGTTTCTTACCCAAATCCACAAAACATCAAGCGGTCCTAAACACCTACTTTTCTGGACCTAAGATCAAAGACTCATGCATAATTGCGTCGTCTGCAGAGGTCGCCCAGGCATTTGAGCTAGCCAAACGACAGCTGGCGAACGCTGCACTCCTGGCATTCCCTCAATCAGATGCACCCCTAGCCGTATTCGTTGATGCCTCAGACATCGCAGTAGGTGCTGCCCGGCACCAAAAGGTGAACCAAATCTGGCAGCCGTTGAGCTTTCTTTCCACGAAATTGAATATAGTTCAGCAGAACTACAGCAGTTCGTGAGCTATTAGCCGCGCACATGGCAATCAAACACTTTCGCTATTCCCTAGAAGGCAGGTCGTTCATAGTGGTCACGGACATAGCTGAAGCCAGACAAAGCATATCTTCGCCAACTTGGGCACCTGAACCTCATAAGTTTACTTCGGACATCCAGTACGTGTCCGGCAAGGACAATGTAATTACAAATGCGTTGTCACGCATTTCAGAGGTTAAAATCCCTGCCACGGTCGATTTTTCGGCAATCACTGAGGCACAGAAGGAT
The DNA here is from genome assembly GCF_905115235.1 of Hermetia illucens. Taxonomy (NCBI): domain Eukaryota; kingdom Metazoa; phylum Arthropoda; class Insecta; order Diptera; family Stratiomyidae; genus Hermetia; species Hermetia illucens. The sequence goes on from NC_051850.1 coordinate 26,519,704, forward strand.
GACGCAATGCTTCCGAACCTCAGGGACAACTTCAAACACAAATTTCGAGAGTTTCCCCTTCTTGGCTCAATCTCCGAAATAGTCTGCGAGACTTCTGAAAAGGGAGTTAGGCCATATATTCCGGCTGATTCTCGCAAGGAAGTATTCCATGCAGTTCACGATCCTGCGCACCAAAACATTTAGACAACGAATCGGCTTGCACTAGTCAATGAATAAGGATGTTAACCTGAGCCAAACAGTGCATCGCGTGCTAAAAGTGTAAAGTCACCAAGTACGTACAGAAAGAGGTAGGCTCATTCCCTTCTTCCTCCGTCCCTTCCCCGCTATTGCCGCTATAATGACACACGATAACTTTTCGTGGGCGCAAGTAGTGCCTTTTATTCAACTTGACCTCGGTACAGTCCATCGTGAGGAGTTTGTCGCCGAGCTAGTATACGGGGAGAATTTGAGACTCCCTATCGCTTCTGTGGATAGGTCGGCCTATCCATCACTGGGCTTTTGCGCTTGCTCGGAAGCCAAATTAAAATCACCCCTATCATCCCGTCATTTTTCGACGCTCTCAAGAACCTGGAGGTCTGCACACACGTCTTGGTTCGCGTGAATGCTTCCTGGAAGCCCCTGCACCACCATATGAGTATACGGGCAAGCCTGCCATTGTTCGGTACTTTAAACAACTTCCAGACGATCTTGTGGCTATTTAAATATTCCTAGCTTATTACACAACGCAGACTTTCGGAGTCAAATTGTCAGTAAAGAATCCACACTCTCGTTCAGCACTCCCTATAGCCTGAGTAGAAATTAAGCGCGGCCTTTAGAATTCCATTTCTGCATACATTTCTAGACCTGAATCAAGCCCTGTTATTAACTGGGTCTTAAACATGGCACAAAACATTTGAATTTCCTGAATGTAACGCTCGTAAAAATAACTGAAATCTAAAGTTCGTGCCAGATAAAGCGGAATGTCTCTGCATTTTTTTCCAGCCTAAAATCCTATTATTATCTTGAAAGATTGGTGGAAACCGTTGAAGTTATAGAGGTTGCTGGGAGTGATTTTCACGAAATCCTTTTTATTGGGTATTCTTGACGTTACTTATTTTCAAAATATACGAAAAATCTATTGGTTGAAACCACGACGGTAGAAGACCCCCTTAAGGTCGTATAGAAAAGAGTCTTTATTTTAAACTAGGCTCATTGCAAATAATGAATAATGCCAGTCATGTAAACAAGGGTTGTTTAGACAGGTACCGCCCCTCCGGAGGCATGCGCACGTAGTTTTCATACCGAAAGCAGGCAGCCGTCGCCATGTGTCCGCGAAAGACTTTCGGTTCGTTAGCCTCACCCTAGAGCCCGTCTTAAATATTTAAGGATGATTATGGAGAAGCATTTCTTTCAATTTCACCACGTCTACTTCAAAGTCAAGTTTACAGAAACCACACACGAGGTAATGGGTGCGGCCGAATGGTCGTTAATTTACGAGCAGCATACTTTAGCTACCTTTGCGGATGGGAGCATTCAGAAACATGAGTACTAAAGCCATCGGGAGGGTTCTAGTTTGAATGGGATTGGAAGGATGTTTTACGTAATGGATAGTATCCAGGCTAAGAATCAGAATAATCTCGAATTCTAAATACCCAAGGATCGGCACTTTCCCACAAAGTAAAGTTTCTGGGCACGATTCAGAATCCTCAGTTAAATTGTAGACTAAAGATAGAACTGAGGGTGAAGAGGGCTTAGAAGAGAATCTGGGGAAAGGTTATTAACAACTGGAACACATAAATTGTATAATCGAAAGTAAGAAGATAATGGTTCTGTTTTAAATATTAAATTTATTCTCAAGTAGTACAAAATCAATAATCATTCTGGCGAGAATAATGACTACTAGAACTATACGAAATTCAAATTTCGAAAATAACAACCAAAACATATATTCATCATTATCCTTGATTTGACAACTGAAAATCTTTTTGTGAAAACATGTAAACATATAATTTCTTTACTACATATCTCATCGCCTCTAACAAAATAATTGTTTTCATATAACTAATTGTAATCTTAACATTACTATCTTATTCACATAACACATACCTTACAAAGTAACCTTATTGTACGTACAATCACTCTAAATGTGACAAATCGTCCAGCTCGGGAGGTCCCACTTGCTCCACAGATGAAGTATTGCAATAAACTGTCGATGCTGAGCCCTGGAAAAGATAAAATATTTTTGATTGGTTTTACCGTTGTGTGAATTACATTATTCCCTTAGTTTAACAGAAAGCCAACATAGCTACAAAGAACGAATGAGCACAGAGTAGTGGCCAGTAATGCGCCTATCTGCCAGCTGAAGCAGAAGGAAATTTAACTCCATTAAGTAATCAGAAGGAGTCAAAAAAGACAGAGAAATTACGCGTGTATTTCCGTGGGGTGCTCCGAACCAAACGAACAGAAAAGTAAGCACACATTTGTCAGAGCCCCTGCCAATTTGGCCTTATAAATTCCCTGTCGAGGAGCTGAACAAAGCAGCGATAAAGTTACGTTGATATTAGGTAAACGCGCTTCATTGTGGCACCATCGATTATTATTATTAAACTTAGAGACACCATTTGAATGGCTTATAATGAACATAGCATTGGGTCAGAGTATACTAAATCTACGTGAACTAATTGGTTTCAAATTTTGGCACTGTACTTAACAGAGAAACAAATTCTAAAAGATCGCCTCTGTTCAACTATATCATAACGATCACATACCTGTAACGATGTGCTGTGTTGGAATTTGATAGGATTGCTTCCGTTTTGTTGCAACCCTGAAGACATTTGCGACTGTTGTAGTCCTGCGGAAATGGAGAAATAAAATAAATAACTCATTATCTCCTATTTACTCCAAATCGAGCTGAATTTGAACGAAAAAAAACTATTAGCTAACTCACCTGACTGTGGAGTAGATGGTCTTTGTGTAACTATGACATATTTCTGTTGCTGGCCTGGTTGATTTTGAGTCTGTGACACCTGCCTTTGAATTTGAGGGCTGATTGTTTGCGCGGAACTGAAAAATTCACTTTGTTTAAAGTGAGTTTAAGGAGTTTCCTATAAAATTTTGTATGTCTTACATGGAGCCTGCTCTGGATGATATGAGTGGACCTTGATTTCGATTTAAAGTTGAAGCAGTGGCAGCAGCAGCTATAGGCGCATTAACAATGGTAACAGCTGAGTTATTAGAAATGCTATTGATGCTTGTAGATGGAATAACTTGCGGGGCATTGCGTGCTTTCACTACAGCTTGATGTAAAGTTGGACCCAGAAAACCATAATCGCGTCTGGAAAGTATAAGATAGACGTGTTAGTTGACCAAAATTCTAAATGCTTTTTCAAAAATATCTAAAAGTTTACTTTGTGTGCAAAAGTTATGTTTGAAAAAATCTAAAAAGCCTTTAGCCGGTTAATAATTGGTTGCATAGAATAAAAGAAGTCAATTCGAAATTAACGACCCGTGCAAAAGATTGGAGTGGCGGTTTCAGCTATGTGCAGCCAATGTGAGGAGGGGGAGAAGACGGCCCTGCACTTTTTATGCAGCTGCCCTGCCTACTCACATCGCAGACGAAGACACCTTTGTAAGGTTTTCTTCAATGAAGAATCTGCACACTCTCTGCCTCTCGAGAATGTTCTCAGATTCGCTAAAGCCTGCGAACGCCGTAGGCGGGAAGTCATTGAATAGGCGATTTACGGGGATCGTACAATGGGCCTGAATGCTCAGAGCTGCGACTCCCCCAAGTAAAGTAAACTAAACGACATGTGGACTCCATATACCTGACGATAATAGATTGGATAAAAATTGGTCACTCGAAACTTGTAATTTCTCTGATGTGATCTTAGACCAAAAAAAAATAAAAGCTTCAAAAAATAGTTATTCCTTCAACGCTTTGCCGAGTTGCCTCAATATCGTTTATGACGTTTCAAGCCATTAAAGGACCAGCCAGAGATTTCTGCTCTTCGAAGACTAGATCTGCTGGTATTTATTGGTGAGATGTTTGTTAGTATCAACTTCAATAATAAGCTGAATTTCCTACATAAATATATAATGCGCAGAAAATGAAGATGCAGCGTAGCGTAGATAACCTCCATAAAATTCCCCTATGGGGGCAACCACAAATAACCACGCCAAGAACACATGCCCAGGAATTCTTCTAAGTAAATTCGTCTGCCTCCTCGCCACCTAAGAGCAGCGGGTCAGGCTCCACAATGGTAGGACCAGAGCCAGCATCTGGCGTCAGAATGTCCACTATCTTGTTTGCTCTGAAGCGCGAGGTTGCAGCCACGCACGCAGGCGAATGGAGAAATCCGAACTGCTGCCGGCAGGCCAAAATCTTTGCAAAAGGACCCGAGGTCTTTAGAGCAGCATTTTTACTACCCCTCTTAAGAATGAATGGATATGAAACTCCATTTAGCAGAGCACGGTTCTTTAAACTATCTCATAGAAAAAAAAAACAGAGGAAATAATCAGATAATGAAACGTTTCTGCACCTTATATGTAGCTCCCTGGCTTCCTTAGACCTCAAACAAAGTTATTTTGGTAAGGATTTCTTCAACGAAAAATTAACGCGCTCTGAAAGATGTTTTCAATACAGTGGAGTCAAATTAAACTGCAACTTTAGAAGTTTGGCCCGCACGCGCCCGCGGTTGGAAGCAGAACGTAGGAAGTTCGCTTGGCGGCCTCGTGCCGGGTCGCCAGCGGCGGTGTCGGCTGTACAGTGCTTCCCCGGAGACGAATTCACCATCGGCAATGCAGTCGTGGTGCATGCCTGCGATGTGCCGCCATATCGCTCTGCCCCCAGCTGAAAACGCTCGGGCTCATCGGAGGAACCCGGGACGTGATTCCGCAAATGAGGTCACCGGGCAACTCTGACGATTCACTAGCGCTTGTTTAGAGTGCTCCCGATTCGGCGAATGCCTTCAGCCTCGACATGAAGACCCATTTGGACTCCTCCGAACGCCGAGCTTGAAGGAGTGCTCCCGTTGCTCCAGAACTTTAAAGGGGCCCTTTAATGGTGGGTGCAGCGGCCTCCGAGGAGTGTCGACCCTAATGAGGACTTGTGAACATGTCTCGAGGTCCCTGGAGGTGTCCACCTCCGACGTTTCGAAATTGCATCATCGAGCAGGCGCAGCATGCTGGAGTCGCTTAACCCTTCTCTAATATCCAATACAATGATCGCAGATTCTTCACGTACACCATCTCCGCGGGGCTGGTAGTGCGAAGGCCGAGCAGGACGAAAGGCAACGACCGCGGCCACGACGGTTCGTCGCGAGCCATTAAGGCGGCTTTTAGTGTTCGGTGCCAACGTTCCAGCATCCAATTTGGCTGCGGATGGCTCCGATAAAAATTCAAATTCAAATGTATTCCCTAGTCCGTGATGATTACGGCTGGTACACCAAAGCGCGGGATCCATTCTCAACAGAGGGACTCGGCGCATGATTGTGCCACAGTGTCAGTCAGAGATATTGCTTTAGCCCACCACGTAAACCTGTCGATGATTGTGAGGCAATACTTGTGTCCGCGCGAGTCTCGCAAATAATCAATAATGTCAAAGTAGATGGTGTGGAAGCACTTGGTCGGCCGAGGGAATACGCCTAATTCCTTTTTTACGTGCTTGCTTATTTTACATTTCTAGCACGCGATGGACTGTTTGGCTCAAGAATTGACGTCCTTGTTCATAGGTGGCTAGAAGTATTTTCCAGTGACTAACTGGTTCGTCGTCCTGGTGCCTGGATGCGCAAGATCGTGTACAGCGTGAAAAACTTCCTTGCGAAAATCGGTCGGAATAAATGGTCTAGGTCCCTTGTCTGAGGTCTCGCAGGGCAAGTAGAAGTTTGCGCTGAAGATAGGAAACTCCTTGAACTTGTATTTGGAGTTTGCCCTCAGGCTTTGAAGCTCTGTGTCGTAATCGAGACTCCAAGATTCGAGACAAAACGTCCGCAACGATGTTGTATTTTACAAACACGTGTTGAATGTCGGAAGTAAACTGGCTGATGAAGCTCAATTACCAAAGTTGACGAGGAGACACTTTGTCGGGTTTTTGTTTATGCGCGAAAGTAAGGGACTTGTGGTCCGTGAACACGGTGAACGGCCTACCCTCAAGGGAGAAACGAAAGTGTTTAATGAAGAGGTAAGCGGCGAGTAGCTCATGATCGTAGGCGTTGATGAAGAGCAGCACCTACTGCTGTGTCTGACGCATCGACGGATGCAACTAGGGGTGCATCTGGTCGAGGAAAATTTCAGTAGTGTAGTATCAACAAGCTGTTCTTTGACCATTTCAAACGCCCCAGTAGACCACGCAGCCTCGCCGGAGTCTTTGGTTTTGAGCCCAGACAAGTAAACGTTGAGGATCGCTTGGTGATGAGCAGTCTTGTGCAAAAAATGACTATAGAAGTTTAAGATGCCCAAGAACCTTCGCAGATTGTTCGCCGTGGTTTCAACCTTGTCTAAGTTTGGCTGAATTCCGTCAGCGGTAATCATGTGGCCCAGAAATTTCACCTGCTTATGTAGGAGTTTACAGTTTTCAACGTTGAGAACGAGATTGGCCTCAAGAAGACGTTGAAAATTCACTCGAGATGGTCCAAATGCTCAGATTTGGAAGAAGAGGCGACCAAAACATCATCCATGTAAACGAAACAGAAGTTTAAGTTTCATAGGACAGAGTGGAAGAATCTCAGAAAAATCTCCACAGCGTTGCACAAGCCGAATGTCATTCGGGTGAACTCGAAGAGTCCGAAAGGTGTACAGATAGCCAGATAGTTTTCGACATGTCTTCGGGCGCAACAGGGATTTGGTGATACGCCTTGGACAGATCCAAGGTTGCGAAAATACGGCAATTTGTCAGTGAATGCGCGAAATCACAGATGAGTGGAATATGATACCGTTTGGAATTGTCTGAGCATTCAGACCCCTAAGATCTCCATTCGCCGCTTGGCTTAGGGACCAAATGGAGTGGAGACGACCAACAGCTATTGGAAGGTTTGCAAATACCCTGTTTCATGAGATCGTCACACTCTTTCCTTACAACAGCTAGCTTCAGTGGACGCACTTTTGAGAAGATCGGGGAGCCGGTAGTGTTCAAGTGATGCTGCACATCGTGCTTAAAAGGTTGGGAGAAATTACTTTCAGTAGTGATGCTGCGATATTTGCGCAAATGCGATGTTTGGCAAGGTCCTCGAAAACAATGGAAAGTGTCTTTTGCGCAGGTGGAAATTTTTCCTGACGACTTGAAAGAGTTTGCGGGGCTATTAAGGCTTTGTTCTACAAGTCCACCAATAGTCCATAGTGACACAGGAAGTCTGCCCCTAAAATGGGAGTGCTAATGTCTGCCAAAACGAACCGTCACGAAAATGTTCGATACAGTCCGAGAGTCACGTCCACCTACCTGTAGCCGTAAGTGCGAATGGGAAAGGAATTGTGTTTGGACGGAGTACGTGGAGAACCGATACCTCAGCGACCGTGTCGACCAGAAATCAACGCCTGCTCAGAAGGTTCAAAATTGTAAGGTGACGTGGTACTGCGCTTCGGTAGCAGTCGTCGAGGCACCCATGCGTAGGTGGTTCGAATCAGAATTAAGTTCGCTTGCTTGCCTCGTGCCAGGCCGCCAGCCGCGTCTAGGGCAGCACAGTGTGTCGGCGGAGGTGAATTCACTACCGGCAATGCAGTCGTGGTTCATGCCTCCTCTAAACTAAACTAAGTAGAAATAGGTCCAAAAGGCTCGCACGTTAACCCACGTCATCTAATATTAAATATGATCCACTAATTGCCGCAAGTTAAACGATTCCCAAAAGACCCGACATGCTTATCCACAAACCTAATAAGAAAACAACTTCGGGGCCATTTGCACAAACGACAGAAGAGCTTCAGACAGAACTATCCTTCATTCTCCGAAACTTAAATTATCTAAACTTACTTGTACTCCTCCACAATATCCGGTGGATTCCTTATCGTTTTCAACACGGGCGCACAGCATTTTTGCAACATCGCTCGTATATGACCCGCAGCAATTTTGTCCGTATTACTTAGCGCCGTCCCTTGAAGGTGGGACTCGATCCGATCCGAAATCGATTTCAGCCTCGGAATGATAAACACTTTGATGACTTCACTGCCCAGCTCGGAAAGGCCGGCTATGGCACCGTAGAGGGAAGATAGTGGTGTTTTTTCGTTTTGTAGGGCTGTGCTGAATATTCTGTGGAAGTTCCAGACAAAACTTAGTTTTTTGCATTTGAATGGGGAAAAGAATGTATTGAATGGGCGCGACCCTTACCTTGTGACTCTTGTTTGCAGATTGTTCGTAGACGTATTGAAATTCTTGCATATTTGCCACATGAGACGTGCAGCAAAGTCTCGCAGGGCCCAATGGTTGTCGAGTTCTGGACGCATGCAAAGTTGCTTTGACACGATACAAGTGGAAACTGATGGAATGAGTTCGTGGAGCTGAAAATTTTCAAGTAGGCTGGATTAGGAGCTTTCAAACTTGCTTTATCTTACTTACATATTTTTCCAAGTACAAAGCGGGGTTGTCCAGGAGCGCCTTCACCATTCGCATCAAATAGATCAAAAGCGCGAGATTGTTTTGCACGACGTTCACCTTCACACCTTCCGCGATAAAAGTGCACATTCTTGGCAGCATTTCGTGCAGACCCGGATCGGTAGCCAGTGACTGGAAGTTGAAAAGTGTAACAATTGGAAAAAATTAGAAATCCCAATTTGGGCTACCTGCAGTGCTTCGCCCCTTCGCGGCTCGTCCGACCCTACGCACGCTTCCGTGATTTCCTTGTAGTACAACTGTTGCTCGACGGAAAGTTCGTGTGTCGCCAACTGTTTCACATGAACCGTTTCCACATTCTTCAATTTGTGGAGCTTTCCGGTCGCCGGTTTGCCGGCCGTATCCTTAGTCATTCCTTGTTCGAGTTTCACGACTGGATTGACAGAGTCCAGAGCTTGTGACTCCTTCGACAGAGGTGGCGGGTTTTCGGGCACTGTGGGTTGAATGCCATCTACACAAAGCCAATGAGCACGTAGCGTAACTTCTAAAGGGATCTTCGGAGGTGCTCCTTGGATGATTTCACTCAAATCAATTTCCTTCTCTTCAATAAAGTGCAGTTCGCGGCCACCACCAGATGCGAATCGGAATGGGATGAAGTCGTTTGAGGTGAAACCGTACTGGGGTTCGATATTACGGACCTTAAGCGCTGCATCGATATCAGCAATATTTAGTTTTGAACGTTTCGCGTGATGCATGAATTTAGCAGCGTCTTGGACAATTTTCTTTAGTTTATATGAGACATCCTCGGCTAGTTCTTTGGCTCCATCATCTGGTAAGGATCCAACGCCAATGCTCTCAGCTATCACTTTTATCGATTCTGCAGATAGTGTTGTACCGTATAACATGTCAGGATCACCCATAGCTATGAGTTTTTTATTGGAATTAGCAAAATAAAATGCACAACTAGCCCGACCGGCAGACCACCATCCACACGATACTTGCAACTGTCAAAAGTTGACAGGCGTCCTCAGAAAAATTCAAAACAAATATACAGCAATGCCAGATGTGCAGAACATTTACACTTCTTCTATTGGACGCTTCAAGTCGCTGTAAGCGCTAAATAATCAATTGAAGTGAAGATACTTTGAAATTTTGCCTAGAAATTTGTTATTTCAAATAAAAAATAGAATAATGTAGTTTAAAACTTAGTTTTAGATCCAGTTTCTGCAAATTTCAATAAAGATTTGAAGGCAAACTCAATGAATCAAATCCAACAAAAGACATTCCGTCGCATCGGATTCCGACGGATCACAATATGTCGGTTTCAGTGTTTTGATGTTGTCCGTCAGACACCCCCAATTGATTCAACCCAACGAGATTCCAATCAATTCTGAGTTCTCCGTTGAAAGTTCTGGACGTGTTCTGGGCTCCAGCTCCAGAGATCTTGAGATTTTCGTTTGCGGAAGTGATTCTGGCCCGGTTTGGGATCCAAGTGACCAATTGGATAGTGTGCGACCAGGTCAGAGTGGATATTCCCCCTGGAAACATTGAAACTCGTTTCAACTGGGGAACCTGTAACGCGTTCAGCCAACAGAGGAAGTTGCATCACTGCAGGCGGCCCACTCAGTGCATTGTTGCACCTCGTCCAGTGCCAATAGTTCTGGGGCAGTTTCGGTGTTGTGTTCGTTGATTACTCGTAGTTTTTCTAGAATATAATTTTTGGTGGTGGCTCCGTGTCTAAAATGTTCGTCCCCAGCTCGTTTCTGTTCCTTCTCGTAGTTCTAAGGCTTGCAAGCTGCACTCAGGGTAAGTGAGCACTCGCTTTGCACATTCGCACGTACACTCGGTCGTCTAGGGTTACAGTAGCCGCGCTTAGCTCATCGACTCGTTGTTTTGTTTAATTTAAAACGTTCTAAATTTAGAGCGCTTGGAGCATAACTTTCACGGCTCAGCAAAAACTACAAAAAAAAAAATTATCTCCAATTGCGATTGCGGGAGATTCGTCCATTGAATCACGTAGACCGGGAGCCGCTGACCGCATAAAGGCTCCATGTGGGTCATCCTCTCTGGAGATGGTGGACCCGGCTCGCGGTCGAGGCTGAAATCTTTCTTCCGCTTTCGCGCAACATCAAGCTTAGAACGTTCTTAATTGTTCGGTTGTGGGTTCACACTATCGCTGATAAGCCGCAGTTCAAGCGGCACGTCTTCTTGGAAGATGACTGAAATCATTTTTTTATTATTTTTATTTCCAGATAATGTTCATGTGTTCACTGTGGCGACAGAGGCCAACGATGGCTACAGACGCTTCATTCGGTCGGCCCGGCACTACGGAATCGAAGTAAGTCAATCAACAGCTTCTCTGCGAAGCGATAGAATCTTTGAATCTTTAATAGATTAGACGCGTGTATGGCTAGAACATAAGAACTCCGAGTGTTTATGAATGGTAATGGAACTGCAGGCCCGCATCTCCATAACGAATGAGTGACCGGTCGCAGCGAGGGGACCGGTTTGTTTATTTGTGGTGATGCTGGTCTGCGCAACCAGAATTTCGATCTTATCCAGATGTTCTCATTATGCAAATGGACTCGATTGGTCATCGAATAGCTTTTTTCCAATTTGGATGTTGCATGTTGAAATGGAAAGTTTGAGGTGTTGACTCGCTACGTTATGGGAACTAAACAGGTTGATTCACTTTGATATTATTTGTTCCTCTGATGTGACTGGAGATACATAAATTAAAACAATCAATGACCCTTATGCCCTTTAGGTGTTGCAAGAACTTCTTTCCTCCCAAAAAAAAAAACAGATTATGGTTATAAATTCAACGTTATCTCCCTTTCGCCACATTTCCTAATTTTTCTATTTCTTCTCCTCAGTCCAGAAACATTATTCGTTTCTGCTTGTTCTGAGATCATCTATTGTTGCTTATTATGCAGCTGCTTTGCCCAATTGGTTCCTTAACTTTTCCAATTGATTGGCATCTCAATAACGCCATTTAAATGTCGTCACTTGCATCTCTAATAGGGAATTCAGTGTTCGAATTTGAATCACTTTCAATTCAGATTACATCATGTCAAGCCACTGATTTCATAGCTGATTTTGTATCAAATAATTATCGCTCACTTGACTTATTTTGTAATTCATATGTAGGCGTATATAAGGTTCAACGAAAAAAATAAAAGAAATTTATTAACAGCCTTGAATAACAGCATGTTCCGGCGACTTTGAAATGGCATAAGCCAAAAAGTGACTTGAAAATTTTGGCGATGGACTGCAGATTCACACCAAAGTACAGGTCCCCGCCTTAAAAATGAAGTTCACGTCACAGTCAAGTAGATTTAAGTTCCTTAAGGGGGAAACCATTGGCATGGTGTTCCGGGCTTTAATGACAACACCATCTAGAATCCCTTCTGGCAATCAGGTGAGAGTTAACAATGAAACCATCTACAACACCGCCCTCCGCAACCCCTATAAGGGGGAAATGGATGCTGCAATAATCACAGTCAAGAGAGGTCCTGGAGATGAAGCATTCACAAATGATCTTTACAATCACTTGAAGAACGTTATCATTGATACGGCCAAAAACATATTTCCAATCGCAAAAAAAGTCGGAACGGCTGGTTCGACGATGAATGTAAGCTAGCAACTGAACGAAAGAATGTCGCATACCGCCTAATGTTGCATTCTCAAAGAACGCGGACATGTCCGGAGAGTTATACGAATTCCATCGAGCGACTTCACAGACGGAAAAAGGAATCCTGGGAGAAGCAACAGATCTGTGAATTCGAAAAGTACAGGGAGCAGCCATACCTGGCGCAGAAATTTTACCAAAAAGATGAAGACAAACACGTCAATGCTCATCTGATTTCCTACAAAATGGACATATTGGAGCGATGAGTTGAGTATTTTGATGCATTACTCAACAACTAGAACATCGGCGAGTTGGAGGTCCCGCCAAATGAAGACGATAGACAAATATTGCCCCCACCAAGCATAGAAGAAAGAGTATATGCAATTCACTGCCAGGAGCCGATAGAATTACAGCTGAACTGGTTAAATATGGAGGCGACCAAGCGGTTCATCAACTTATGCTCAACGTGTGGGACAGCGAATCAATGCCTGACGATTGGCAACGAGGCTTTATCTGCCCTATGCATAAAAAGGGAGATATCACACAGTGAACATCATTGGTCCATACCAAAGAAGCTTCCTTCCAGGCAAATCAGATCAGATAGACCGTCTGGTTGTGGATAAAATACGGCTCAACAGATTGCGGTACACAGGCCACCTAATCCGTATCGGTGATATCTATGGTAGAAAAAGAAGACGTGGCAGACCCTGCTTCCGATGAAGCGATGATGTTGGTCAGGATGTCAGACAGCTTTCAGAGATTGGTGGACCTTGACACAAAACCGGAATGTCTGGAGTTCGTTACTAAGACGGGTCTAGATCGGATACCGGTAGTTGCGCCAGTGATTGTGATGATATGCGCAGTTACCAATGGCCCCTACAAGCAATTCAACGTAGCCTGAGCCAGGTGGACTCCATTCATAAATTGATAGACCAGTAGCTTACTCCCAACTATAATTTTATTTTATTATGTTTATATATTTCGGGAGCTACTTACTCCTTTCATCAGTACTAAGCTACTGAAAACAATTGCGATTCTACGGTTCTATTTATACTAAAAACACTATTTACCTAAATTACTTTTTAACGAAAAAAAGAAAAAAGCATTTAATTATTAACCTAATTATCTATTAATTACCGCGGCAAATTTTATTAATTTTGAGGGGCAATTATCGGAATCTGTGTTTAATAACCGCGTCGCGTCTTCTCTCAGAATTTCTAGACTTTCCCAAGGATCCAATGTTGTCGTTCGGTTTGTATGATGCAAGAGTTCAAGATTTTCGCGTTGAATGGTATGGGCTTCCTCGACTATGTGCGCTGCGACTGATGATCTTATGCACGACTTTTGTTTCCGAACACTACTTACCGCTTCCTTAATGTGTTCATTAAATCTAGTCATTATCAGGCGTTTCGTCTGTCCTATGCATATTTTATTACAGTTGCTGCACGTTATTCGGTAAATCCCGCTTTTTTCCTCTGCTGCCAAAGGATCCTTGACCCTTCCCAGTAAATTCCGCAAGGTGGACGATCGACTCGAACCTACGACTTCCAGTTGGTACTTTTTTACCCAATTCCTGATGTTGTTAAATAGGTAGGAATATGAGATACTTATTCGTCTGGTGGTTGCCTCCTTCTGCTGCGAAAATAGTGTTGTATAGGCATGCCTATTGTGTTGCTTGATTTTCCTTCCGATCAATTTCTCAATAGTCTGAGGATTATACAAATTCTTAGTAGCGGTGTCAATAATATACTGTCGTTCCTTATTGAAACCGTGTTCTGAAAGAGGGTATGTGATCACTCGGTGAATCATGCAACTATAGGCAACCATTTTTTGGGAAAATGTGTGATGTGAAGTTACTGGTATCGTTCTCTGCGTTGCTGTAGGGTTACAGTATATCTCGAACTTAAGCTTCCCATTAGAGTTGACGATATTTAGATCCAGGAAGGGTAGAACCCCATCCTTTTCTACCTTTAGTGTAAACTCGATTTTATGACTTCATTCAGTTTCACTAACTGAAAACACGAATGAAAGAACTTTGCTGAAGATATGGTCTTCAACAGTCATCTTTAAATCCTCACCAGGCACCAGTTTAATATATTGACTTAGATTTGTACGAAAGGAAGCATAAATTTTTGAAGCGTGCATAAAAACTGCTTTTCAAGCCAACACTTTTCAACTGACAGCGCAGAGTATATTGAGCAAGTTTAGATGAAAAAGAGTTAAAAATAATATGCAAATGGTAACCAGCACACGGTCACTAATGACGCATCAAGCACCGATGAACATTTGTTTCTTATAGTTATGGTGCCACTGAAATTGGTAGATAAGAGAATAGCAGTAATATGGGTCAATCCGCCCCCATCGTCTACCATTGATTGTAGACCTATAAAACTCATCTTCCAAAAAGAAAATGCAAACTAGGCCGGAATTGAGCACAAGGTGATGATGGAGAAAATTTTTCAACTACAGATTAGCGAAGTTAGGTTACAAAGGGGACAATGAGAGTAAACTTCATGTTATTCACCTTGTTGGATGGTAGTGTTGTTAACGTTTTGTCTGACACAAATGCCATGTTGAGAAGCAATTTCGTCTCGGTTTACCAACCCTGTACAGTTGGAATAGGGTTTTTGGAGATTTTCTACACAAGATCTACTAACTGCCTATAAAAAAGTGAGGAGTTCAAAAGAGGGAGGAAAAGGATAGATATATCTGTGAAATTCATGTATTTCGTCCTCTTTTTTGAAAAAGAAAACAGCTATTGTGTATATTATTTATATTTTCTATTAAACTTTGAATCTGAAATAAATTTGTCTTCGACTATACAAATTAATAAACATCAGTTGAACCTTTGAATGCAATCCAATAAATTACATCTTTTGTGAGGGAAAAGCTACAAGCCTGTGCTAATTAAAAATATTTGAAATTTATTTGCATCATGCGAAACATTGATCCTTAAAATTAACTCCAGATGGCAGGGGGATTTCGGAGCCTAGGCACCATATAGTGGCAGCCTCTTGATTTTTTTTCAGATTTTTCGATTAGGTAGTTTCTAAGAATGAGTCCATGAAAGAAATAATCACTTTCGGCCCCCGCACTCCCCACTTTTCAAACAGATGTCAAAATGGCATCGGAAAGTACTAATAGAGACCTTTCATTTGATATCCTACATGACTATATTTGGTGAAAAAAATGTGCACCCCCCTTTTACATATATGGAGCCCCCCCGTAAGTTCAACTTAGAATGAGGTAATTCACTGTATGCGTGAGCGTTCACAGTTCCTACGTTTCCATTAAGTTTGGTGTCAATCGCTACAACGGTTTCCGAGAAAAATACGTGTGACAGACAGACAGACAGTAAACCGACTTTAATAAGGTTATGTTTTACATAAAGCCTTAAAAAGGGTTTGAGTGTGTTCTATTCTGCAGATCAGACTCAGCCGTTTTGATGATTTTGAGCTAGTTCCACGGTAAACAGCTTCCCGTCAGTGAAAGGGATGCGTTCCCATCGCTGACCTACGGAACGGTGTTTCAGTTGACGACACCTTCGGAAATGTAAGAGTTTATTTTCATCGGTGAGATGTTGAACATTCTGGAGCTTGTACGGCATGATGCTAAGTGGTAATATTATTTTGTGTCCATGAAATTAAGGGTCATTTTCTGCGATTTATAGAAGAAAAACGAAAATTTTGTGTAAAACGAATAATAATAATAATCGTTGACGCGACAGTCCAAGCATGTTAGACCACTTCATTCAATACCGTAACAGTACACTATAAGATTACAGTACCTTGTAGGAGGCAATGTGGTTAGCATTCGTTTGACTCAGGTACTTATTCACAACTGAGTCGACTGGTATCCGACCTCAAGTCACGATACAAATTCCAATGCCATCAGTGAGATTTGAACCGCAACATTCTGCACGACAGCCTAGTGCTCTTACAACTGAACTATCCGAGTACAAAACAAAATCTTTTTAAAATCGTTTTAATGTCAGTCTGTGTGTCTGTTAACGCCATTTTCTCAGAAACGTTTACTGCTATTGATACGCAATTTGGTCAAAACTTGGAAACTGTGAATCCCGCGCATGCATTGGGTGAAATTGTTCTACGTTGTTTTTAAGGGGGTCCCCATGCATGATATCCCTAAAAGCTGTCTGGCGTCCAGACCTACGTCATCGCTTCATCTCAGGCAGGGTCTGCCTCGTCTTCTTTTTCTACCATAGACATTGCCCTTATAGACTTCCCGGGCTGGATCTTCCTCATCCATACGGATGAAGTGACCCGCCCACCGTAACCTATTGAGCCGGATTTTATCCACAACCGGACGGTCATGGTATCGCTCATAGATTTCGTCGTTATGTAGGCTACGGAATCGTCCATCCTCATGTAGGGGGCCAAAAATTCTTCGGAGGATTCTTCTCTCGAAGCGGCCAATAGTTCCGAATTCTGAGGAATACATGAGGACTGGCAAAATCATTGTCTTGTACAGTAAGAGCTTAGATTTTACTACTGAAACAAATTTAGGATTAATTGACCATACCAACGCATTAAAACTTTTGGTGGAGTTTTGGGTAAATTTTACGATAAACCCTGGCTCAAATAGGTTTTTTCCATTCGTCAATTGAGTTGCTGTTTCTGCATACATATACATCCACTCGTTTTAATAATATATCACAATGGAACGCTAACGAAATCAATTCATTGGTCAGAAACAAGAGTTACTCACGATAGAACCTACGTTTTGTAGCGGACTTCTTGGCATCAGCCTCTATTCTAGAATGAATGTTAAAGTACTAAAGACATCCAATGATGATAACCGCCAATAATCCATAGCACATTGGCGAAGTTTGCTTCCAAATTACCTGCAAATTGACCTTAAGACTTTATTCAGAAAACCACCTTTTTCGGCCATTTAAAAAAAGTTGTTTCACGTAATTATATTTCTGCATATAATATTTAAATAGTTAAAGAAGCATTTTAGCTAGTAAAAAAAAATTGTAAAATTAATTACAAGGTGATCTTTCCACACAAGAGATTAGGTAACTGCAGAAATTTCAAAAAAATAATCCACATTTTTTTTGCTTAAAATCTTAAATATAACATTTTCAAATGATCTCAATTCTAGGTGAACAACACAGAAAATTTACGCGTTTTTCTCTAAACTACATTTGTCAAGTTGGCTGAGTGAAGCCCATAGTGTTTTACGTAGGCACCTGTCGTGAGACTTAATCCTACGGCCCTCTTCAGACACGGATTGATTTTGTGACCACAATCAGAGCCCCGCTGAGACAAGTCACAACGGTACCAGTCTATACCAAGTGCATGGCTTAGCATTCATACTGGTGGATGCAAGAATTACCTAAATCTCTACCGAATTATCGAGTACGGCACCCGTGTTGATACGCAACACCACGTCGAGACGCGAAGGTCTGTTCTCGCTTGAGCACAACCACAACCACCATGAAACTCCCACTAGGGGGGCCAACCGCAAATAACCGAGCTGTCCTCACATACAACAAGAGTTCACCCGAAGTATGTGAGTCCAGGGGCTTTCCCGGTTCCCATGGTACCAGTATACCCCTGGTAAGGTTTCGTGATCAATTTGCCACTTCAGATGGGTCCCCGTGCAGACTCGGGTCTGATCGCCCTAATTAGGTCTTTGGAGCATTCGCCTACTGAATCACGGCCGGCAAACCAAAGTAATTATAGCGTCTCCCGGTGCCACCACTATGGAGGTTCTCCTCGACCACTTGGTTTTGGTTTGGCCGATAAGGCCGCCCCATCTTCCTCACCGCCACCTCTGAGCACCAGATTGGCTGAGTAGAAAGTCGAAGTCAAAATGTTTTTTATTTTTTGAAAGAGGAATAAAATACAATTATAATGCTTCTTCTTTTTCTTCAGCCTTTGTCCCGTTCACAAGCGGGGTCGGCTCGTCGTGATCGGCTTCGCCATTTGGCTCTATCGAATGCCTGATCTGGGTGCAATCTCGAGGCTTTCAAATCCCCATCCAGCGTATCAAGCCACCGTTGCTTAGGTCTGCCTTTTGGTCGTTTACCATCGACTTCGATGTTCAGACCAATCTTTGCAAGTGAATTCTCGTTTGCACGAATTGCGTGACCATACCATCGAAGACGCCTCTCTCGCAACTTTTCCACGATCGGTGCAACCCCATAACGATCGCGGATATCCTCCTTTCGGATGTGATCTAAACGTGTGACGCCACTAGTCCAACGTAGCATCTTCGTCTCCATTACCGCGAGACGCCGTTCATTGTCTTTTATGGTCGGCCAACACTCAGAACCATAGAGAGCGACTGGACGGACAACATTGCGGTAAATTTTAGATTTGAGACGTTCGTTGATACGTCGATCACAAAGGACACCAGTTGTGGAACGCCACTTCATCCAGGTTGCGTTAATGCGTGAAGCAATTTCATAACGCAGCTCTCCATTGGCTGATAGCGTTGACCCGAGGTATTTAAATCGCTCAGATCTGGGCAGATCACTGCCGCTGACAGTGATTGTGCCTGTTTCATGGGGATCGGTCGTCAAAAATTCAGTTTTGTTTAAATTCAATCTGAGACCGTCTTGCATGAGGCGATCGTTCCATTTTTGAACAAGTTGCTCGAGATCATTTTTGCTATCAGATGCTAGGAAAACATCATCTGCATAAAGCAGTGTGTAGGGCGCTGGACGTTGGATATCCCGTGTGACGGTGTCCATAACAAGGACAAAGAGGAGTGGTGAGAGGGCACTTCCTTGATGAACTCCAACAGAGACGCGAAGC
Source organism: Hermetia illucens (assembly GCF_905115235.1). Lineage (NCBI taxonomy): Eukaryota > Metazoa > Arthropoda > Insecta > Diptera > Stratiomyidae > Hermetia > Hermetia illucens. The sequence continues at coordinate 26,538,635 of NC_051850.1, forward strand.
TATATAAATCATTCAAAATGATCGCCTTCATTATTGATACCGAGCTGTAAACGCGCGAGCCATTCACTGACAACACTGTTAGGCAACGCTATTGACACTATTTATTACTAGCCGGTGTATATATAGAATCGAAATAAAATTCCTTGTCATCATAAATTGAAAAGGAAAAAGAAAGCATCGTCGAAGACAATCAATGTAGCCCCCATTGTCGCCACTTTCCTTTGCATTACTTTCAAAAAAATAATTTATATATGATAGTTTATCATATGTACAATTAAGGTCCTTTAACAGAATTTTCAGAATTTTTATTTGCTTCATTGTCGCGCTGAAATAGATCGCAAAATATTTTTATTTATTTGGGCGATACAGTGGGCTAGGGTATTTTGAAGCCTAGATATCATCTGCATGGGTCAAGATATTATTTTTTTCAGATTTTTCGATAGGTCAATTTCTGACAACGGGTCCTTGAAGTAATCAACTCCTTTCGATCGCCCGCCCTCGAAAAGTACTAATCAAGACCTTTCATTTCACGTCCTACATGGCTATATTTGATGAAAAAAAATGTGCAGCCATCTTTTAGGTATATGGGAAAGTTCAACCTACAGCAATGTAATTTACCACATGTGTGAGCCCTCCTTGTTCCAAATTCTATGCCGAATTTCAGATCAATAGGTGTAATCGTTTGTGAGGAAAGTGCGTGTGACAGACAGCGAACCCACTTTAATAAGATTTGGTTTTCAACAAAACCCTAACAACGTTTCTGTTGGAAAAAATCGTCCGGATGGCTCAAGTTGTTAGAACGCTGGGCTGTCATAGCGGAAGGTCGCGCGGTTCAAATCTCACTAGTGGCCGAGGAATTTGTTATCGTGACTGGATGTTGGATACCAGTCGACTCAGCTGTGAATGAGTACCTGAGTCAAATCAGGGCGAGCGCCATGCTGTCCACATTGCCTTCTACAGTGTACTGTAGTGTACCGTTGCGGTCTTGAATGAAGTGCTCTATCACACTTCAAGGCCCTGATTCAATATGGATCGTTGCGTCAATGATGATTATTGGTTCAATACAGCTATTTTTGAAGCCCTACTGCCAACAATATCGCAGATGTATGTTAAAATATTCCTTGGTATATTTGTAAATTATATAATATAATTTATATTGAAAAAATTTATTAGTCATGCCTGTCTCAGGCAAATGTCTGTCTCAGATATTATACAAACGTCCGGTGGTGGAATGAATAATAGAGAAGTAGATTCTTCATGAATGGAATTTTAATATTTCACTCGAATGTCAATTATTCTCGTTAATTATGACGTCAGCATCTTATTTGTATGGATTAGGATGTTGTTAATTCGCACGAAATTGATAAGTTTAAATTGCTATAACTTTGACACTAATAGTTGAATTCATGAAACTTGACATGCGTATGCACGATACCGCCCTCTATGCCGGTGCAAAATTGAGTACTCCTAGGATGAACTTAAAGGGAGTTTGTCAGTCGCTTTCTAAAAGTTGCTAATATACTATTAGTAAGTGTATTTGAGCAAATATCGGAATGGGACTTATTTTGAGGCCTAGATTTCATCTAGGCGCACTTCCCTGATTTTTTTCGGATATTTGGGTTGGGTAGTCTCCTGAGCCCTGTCTCTCTTTAGTGGGGTCATCCCGTGTGAAGGCCGTTTTTTTTTGGCTTTTTTTAGAATTGGATAAAGATACAAATTTTTTCACCATAGATTTATTAATATCTTGAGCGTGCATAGTCATTTTTCCAGCCCGATCGCATAGTTCGTTATTGAAATGCAGCGCAATTTATACATCCATCTCCAAAAAAAAGTGTTTTTCTGCTGCCACGCTAGAGGGCGCTGTGATCATCATAAAATCATCTTAAAGAAAAAAAGTAAACGGCATTTTAACATACAGACTAAACTACAGTCCGCAAACTAGGATTATTAATAAATATTAAAAGCTAAATTTTTGGTGCCGTGCTAAACTTTTTTTTATGAATTTTGGTGTTTTTTCATGGTTTCTTCAATGAATAAAAAAAAACTACTGAATGAATCGCACTTATCCTAATTTGCGGACCGTAGAAATATATTCTGAGCAAGCCGTGAAAAGAATTTCGTTGGATAGATTTTGGGCTAAAGTGGCAGCCGATTTTCAACATGCAGTTTCGAGAAAGACGCATTTAAAAAGTAGAATCCGATTTTTAGCCATAAAACCTTAACTGACAATTAATCTGCTATACCTAATTCATAAACCTTGGGTTTCTTGAAGAAACACATGTACAGCCTTGGCTTCAATTCTTGTCCTTTTAGCGAAGTCATTCGAACGTCATTTGGACCGATAAATACGAGCTTTATTACATCGATCGACATAAATCTGACCACGTGTTTAACATTATAATTCCCGAACGACTCTGAATATCAAAAGATCACTTTGCCACACCATATCTAGATATAATGGATGTCACAAAAAAAATTCGATTCCGCGGATCCGGCACACGGGATGACCCCCTTAAGTGTGTACAGTTGGACTCCTTACTAACGCACTTTGCAATTCATGCCAAAACTAATGTCAGTTTCGGAAAATACTAATCGAGACCTTTGATCTGATACCCTACACGACTATATCCGGTGAACTTTTTTTTCAAATCCCCCCTTTGCATGTAAATTCCACCTAAATTGATGTCACTCTCTGTATGCGTAGGATTTCATAGTTCCCATCTGTCTACCAAATTTCGTTCAGATCGGTTTAGCGTTTTTAGAGAAAAGTGCGAATCGAATTTAATAAGGTTTTGTTTTACACAAAACCTTAAAAACGAACGCATTAGTCTTACCTACTTCTGCAACGTATTGACTACTTATTTTATATAACATAATTATATTTAACAGGTGCAAACACTTGGAATGGATAGTGAATGGAAAGGCGGTGATATGAACGGTCGTGGCGGTGGATACAAAGTGAATCTTTTAAGAGATGCTGTCGAAAAAATAAAAGACGATCAAGATGCAATCGTTTTGTTCACAGACAGGTATGATCCTTCTCTGGAATAAATGAAAATTGAACTTATCGGGCCTCTTATATTCCTAGTTATGATGTGGTGTTCACAAATGGTTTAGATGATATCTTGTCAAAATTCAGCAAAATAGGTGCCAAGGTTCTATTCGGCGCTGAACATTATCTGTGGCCCGACAAAATCCTAAAGGATCAGTATCCTACTACAGTAGCTAAGGGAGCGCGTTATTTGAACTCTGGTCTGTTTATAGGTAATACATCATTAGTTGATGATATTCGAATAGAAATATAATAAACGAGCTTCATATTTCAGGATATGCTCCACAAGTCTACGAAATTTTGAAAAAACCTATTAAGGATACAGATGATGATCAACTCTACTACACTAAGTCTTATCTCGACAAAGAACTACGCGATAAGCTCAAAATTCAGCTAGATCACAAGTCGGAAATATTCCAGAATCTTAATGGAGCCACAGGTAGAATTGTATTGAATTGTGATAAAAAGGCCTTCTTTACTTAGACACTCTTCTCATAGCTGATGTGAAACTTGACATTGATCCGACAACTGGACAAGGTGTTTTAAAAAATGTCAACTTCTTAACGCGACCAAGTGTGATACACGGAAACGGACCCAGTAAATTGTACTTAAATGCATTTGCAAATTATTTAGCCGGAGCATTTATTAATAATGAATGTCCTCTTTGCAAAGAGGACAATATTGAGATTAAGGTTGGCATTTTATCAATAAATTGTCGAAACAATCTGATTTAAGTTATTTACTTTCTTCAGGAAAATGCATACCCCATTGTTTCGATGTCTGTCTTTGTGGAGAAACCAATGCCATTCTTTGAAGAGTTTCTAGATGGCATACTGTCTTTAAACTATCCTAAGAGTAGCATCAACTTGTTTATTCATTGTAATGTAAGTATGAATCTGGCAAGTACTACGAATTTCAAAAATTAAATATTTTTGCTTCCGATAGGTGCCATATCATGACAAACTAGTCAATAAGTACGTACTCGACTTCGGGGTTGAATACAAGACCGTAAAATTGCTTCTGTCTGCGGATAACATCGATGAGAAAGAAGCGCGTAAATTAGCAGTGTGAGTATCAGTTTTTGTAACCCTCTATTTCCTCCCTTTATTTTCGCATATTTCTCTCCACAATAGACAACAAGCGAAGCTCAAAGAGAGTGATTACCTGTTTTATGTTGAGGCGGAAGCTCATATAGATGATCATGACCTGCTCATCGACCTCATTAAATTGAACAGGTATGCATTTCACAGTAGGGCAAAGAGGATAGCTTGCTAAGTAATGGCTCAAAATTTTATTAGATCAATCATTGCACCTGTCCTTGTACGGGATGACAACCTTTGGAGCAACTTCTGGGCCGCGCTCGACGAGAATGGCTTCTATGCACGATCGCACGATTATTTGGAGATTGTGAAAGGCAGCTTAAAGTAAGTGTACAGTTTTCATTTCAATAACAAATTTTATTCTAAAATGGCTTAGCAAAATAGAATTTAATCGAATGCAATGGAGAAATCAGTTTTGAAACTTCTCCGATCAATCGAGTACATGTTGTCGGCGGTACACTCGTAGACACCAGCATCCATTTGCGTGGCAGGATCTATTTCAATTTTCGACTTTATCTTGTCATCACCAATCAGCCATTCGTGTACCTAAATTAGACCATGTTTTATGATTTAGCAAGTAATAAATTCATAAACGTACGTGCATGTAGATGTGTTGAAAAATTTCCGTTCCATCTTTGTACCAAGTAATATGTGGACGTGGATTTCCTTTCGCGACACAGAGAAAAGCTATTTTATGACCCAAAACGTACTCAAGATCAAAGTGTGAAGCTTGTAGAATTTTTGCACCCTTTCGAAAAAAGACTATTTAGTAATTATGAATTAGAAGGGAGGGGCTTAATTAAACAAGGATTTTTACATACGTTGTGATTATTGTAGTATTGATCGGATTCTGGATCTCGATATTTTCCCGTAATCGGAAGTCCAATTTGCACCTAAATAGCGCACGATATTTTATGATTAGTTCTTTTGGAGAAGTAATTTATGTTCTGAAAATATACCACTTACTCTGGACTTAGTTCTACCTCGAGTTCGACCACGTCGTGCCGTAACCGTACTCATTAAAATCAACACACCAAACAGAATTACTAACAACTTACTACTCATAATAAAATGATTTTATATAAAACTTTTGATAAAAACCGCCGTCGAAAGATGCACTACCGTTCACAACGTTGAACCGATCCGATTTAAACTTAATCGGCACAGTGGCAACTTTTACACCCTGCGCTGTTTTTTTTTTTGCTGGTTTAAACCAAGTCGGATGTATGAATTCACAAAACGAACTGAAGCACTTTTGGACCATATCACTACACAATTGCCCATTCCCTTGCCTGCATTTCGATCCATCATATAGCGAAATAGCGACAACGACAACATGGCAAATTAAGTAATTGAGCCAATTGTTTTTTCTACTCACAGTTATTATTATTTAAAATATTATCAGATTACATTACATTGAGAAAGATATTGTATTAGGAGGGTGGCGAATATTGTTTGTGGCGAGGAGGGAGTACTTTAGATTATAGCTTATGAGTTATTAATAATTTACCATAACGTAATCAGTGCGAAATCCTCTCCTATCAATTGCGTATTGATTGTCTGCTTGGCACTCGTAGTAGCCTTCAGGAGATAATTGATTGAAAAGTGAGTGGTGCTTCGTAGGAAGCATGGCTTCAATGAATTCTATGTGATGCTATTTATACTCACCTGCATCCATCTGCGTGGTTGGATCTATTTCCATTTTAGATTTGATAACATTATTTCCTAGCGTCGACTCATGCACCTAATAGGAAGGGGTCAAGTAATAACATTTTTATGCATGATAAAAGTAAATGATTGGATTACCTGAAAGAATCGATGCTGGTACAGTTCAACTCCGTCTTTGAACCATGTTATTATCGGTCGGGGGTCACCTACAAGTATAATAACAACTTTTCTACTCAAGCTCTTTCTAGAATATTCCACTTGACTATACCTTCCGCCATACAGAAGAACGTGATCTTCCTGCCGAGCATATAATCAAATTCAAAATGCGATGATTTTATTATCTTGGCTCCCTAGAAATAAATCTATTCAAATCAAGTTATCGGAAAGAAAATTTCAGTTTCCTGTACATGCTCATGATCATAGTAGCTGGCAGCGTCTGGAGTTCGATGTTGAATAACCGTGGGCTTCTTTCCGGTGTAGTTTCGAATCATTGCACGGCCAATACTACGTCCTAAAATCAAATAACACATTATTGAGATTTATACGTTCAACCCAAATATGAACAACTTACGTTGTCCCAAAACGGCTGCGATAATTATGGTTGTTAAGAAAACGACAATCCAAGTAAATTTCATTCTTTCTTATGTTCCAGAAACAACTTCTACCGAATTTCGTAGCAGCCGCCTGTTACGTGTATATTTTAAAGTACTCTTTCGACCTGATTTGCTTCAATCGTGATTCTGAACTAAACGCTAGTCTTGTGAATTTCAGTCTTCTAATGGTTGTCATTGCCCATCTTAAACGGTAATTTTCTCACTCGTACAATTGAATTAATTTACATGTGTGATATTCCATGCTGTGTTCTTGAAGATGAAATTTACGATTGTTTACTATGGGTGGCGAAAATGCAATTTTACTTACTTTGAAGAGGAGCAAAAAAAATGGTTGGTGGAATTTTTTTTTAAAAGTATTAGCGAAAACATCAACATATCTAGTTTCCGTTGATTTGTCTTCGTAGAAATATGGGGCACCACTTTTTAGTACAGAACAAGTAATAAAGCGCTAAATAGCTTCATTTGTAATGTTTGAGGCTTTCGTCAAATGGAAAGTTCCAAAAGCAAAATATATCTCGTTTACATATCCTGTTGTCAACTTAACGATCAATCGTGAGGAGCACTGTACTATCTGAAGTGATCTTCCGAAGATATTGTAATGATAGACTTTACAATGTAGTGACGTTCTTATCATCGGGAGATGGATTCTAAGAACTATACTCGCCGCTTGATATTATGCGTTTATCACAGAAACAACTTGTAGGTATATATAAGGCAGAACTCCCAAAAGCCATTAATTTTTATTTAGATGTATATTGACTCCATATTTACAAATAAGATCCACCAAACTACCAAGTCGATAGGGTTCTCTCGCCAAATTATGACAAGGGTCTGAAAAAATCGAATCTAGATTCAAGAATAGTCACGTTAGCTTTCAATTGTGATTTCTCTCAGCTATTTTGTGTGATTAAATTGGTTTATTTTGGGTTTTGCGTGATTATGCTTTGTTTTATACATTTGGAAACATTTGAATCGATATACTGCTGATACCGTGATATTTTTCGGGGCATTTTGAACATTTTTTTCTGCTTTAATTTGTGCTGGCCCTGTGGGTTGGTAACTCCGAAGAGCCCAATTAGCTCCTAAGACCGTGAATGCTGTTATGGGAGCAGGGAGGCGGAGTCTAGCCGGCTCGGATCTTCAGAGCCAGTCCGTAGCATTCACGAAAGAAAGCAGTTCTCTTACCCTGCAGCTAGAAATCTCTCTGAGGTCCCCAAAGAATTTTTTACCCAAATGCATGAGGGTTTAACTTCCTTCTCCGCAGCTTCGGCAATGCGAATTGTAGGGTACGCCAAGCCTGGCGGCATGATCCTCTATGGGACAGTGCCCCGTGCAGACCGCCGTAATCTTGAATGCATTTGCACCCGTCTGGTACAGGAGCTCTCGTGATTGGGCAATGTTATAAGTGGGCCAAATTCTCCTTGACTTGGCACAGCTCGTAAGCCTTCGCCATCTTAGGCCCGTGGCTACTAGGTAGTGCGAGTAGACTCGGCTCCCGACAGCCGCCAGCGGAACACAGACTGTATTTACCGAAGGGCTGCCAAGAGCAGAGCAGAGCCTGGCCAATCCTTCGCCCCGCTAATTCCCCTCTATGTTCTCATGCCTGGGAACCAAGAGGAAAGTGACCTTGAGCGTGCCGCCCAGACGGTTCAGCGCGTCTCTGCACTGCTCCAGCTGCTTGGAAGATGTCGCTGAGTAAAAGGCCTTGATTTGCTGTCGATCACGTTACGCTTGTGGCTCCAATCTCGTTCCCGTCATCGGCATACTTCCAATATTGCCAGTACTTCCGCCTGGAATACACTGGCGAAACCTGGGAGACCATACGACTTGGATACACTGTGTACTCGAGAAAACCCCCGCACCGACTTCACAGGCCATCTTTGATCCGTCGGTAAAGAATACTGAGTCATAGCCTTGCAACACGCCGCCGGTCTTCCACTTTCCTCTGGTTGGAAAGTCCACAGCAAAGTTTCTCGTGAAATTAAGTTTACGTCTGGCATAGTCCGTGGGGAATGTCAAGATTTCCCGAGGTACTTCGTCTGGGTTGTTACTGTGGCCGTAGGACTTCGCTGCCCAGCATCCGGACTCACGTAGTCTGACAGCACTGCACGCTCCAACGTATTTAATGTGGAGGTCTAGGGGGAGGAGATGCAGGAGTACATTGAGAGCATCTGCCGGACAGGGCTGCAAAGCCTCAGTAACACCTGCACACGCGGTTCTTTGAATCCTATTAAGCTTCATCCTATTGTATTTTTTTCTCAAAGCCTGCCACCATATAATGGAGCCGTACGTTAGGATCGGACGCACTACAGCGGTGTACATCCAGAGAACCATCCTCGGTCGGGGACCCCATTTCTTTGCAAAGGTTCTCTTGCAGGCATAAAAGGCTATACATACCTTCTAAACCCTCAGTTCTATGTTCAATCTCCAATTTAGCTTTAGATCCAGGATTACACCCAGATACTTTACATTAGAGGATAGAACCAACCTTTGTCCATTCAAGTATCCTGGCGGTGAATAGCATCAGTTGCGTTTTTGTTGGGTTTATGCTAAGTCCGCATCTTGCAGCCCACAGGCACATCTTTCGCAACGCTCCTTCCATGATGTCGCTCATAATGGACAGAAACATCCCGGACACTCACGGATATCACCAAGTCGTCGGCATACGCCACCACCTGCACCCCGCTGCTGTCCAATATACGTAAAATTTCGTCCATTACTATTAACCAGAGCACCGGTGAGATGGCGCCACCCTGGGGCATGCTTCTGTTCACAGCTCCCAACAAGTAGAACCTGAACGTAATACGCGACACAATCCCATCGGACAGCGCTCCGCAGCATTTCCTTGACAGTGTTGTCTTGAGAAAGCCCCATGTGTTTAAATAAACTTGTTGACGAATCCCATGCCATCTTACACAAAAAAAGGAGGTGTGATAGGCATCTTCACGACTCGACTGTAAAATAACTAATCAGCAGATGTTGCTTTTCCAATCTTGTAAAGCTAAAACTGAAAATTTCCACTTCAAAGCTGAGTAAGGAAATAGTAGGTCTTATTATGCTTTCGATTCAGCGACGCACCTAAGTTGTCAATGAGCCGCGGAGTTCATCTGCCTCTTGTATCGCTTTGCCAAGAGAGCTGTAAACCCCAATTGGGGTACACTGCCATTCTACACAAGCAGCCACCTCCCTTGATTCTTCTCCCTGCTTGCTTGTACATGGTTCTACGCTCTTTACCAAGTAGAGTAACGGAAATCACTCCCGCAATCGGTTCAGATGAAAAATGAGATAGGCACGCGTCTCCCTTCATCGCCTTCAATATCCTTCAGAGATAACTCGGCACGTGAAATGAAGTGTTTAGTATGCGTAGAATGTCTTTCAATCTTACGGAATTCAAGGAATTTCTGACATCAAGCGTTACTAACTGTATGCTTCTGCTTGGTGAACAGCATCCCCGAATTGTATGACAGCATTCACAGTAGATTTCCTTGCCCAAAAATTGAACTGTCTTAGGTATAAGTCTCTGGCATCAGGTATCGTTTCAGCGACTCTATTCCTGACTAGCTTTTCGAGCAGTTTCCCGGTCGTGTCAAGCATACAACGTGGTCGTTATGCAGGCGGCTGCCTTTACTTATAAGTGCAAGCCTCGCTACATTCCAGCGATCCATCTGTTCCGCCTTAGGTGAACAAAGTTTCCACTGAGTTCAGATTTTTTGGGATACCAGCTTTTAACCGAGTCCCCACGGATCCCGATTCACCTCATTGGCTTGCGTCACCTTTGTCCACCATACTAGTGGTCCATAGGTAAACACGGGTTTTATTATGACTTGGTATACATTACCCAGTATGCCGTTTGTGCTTTCAACATCGCTCTTGGGCTATGATAACCGTCTATTTGTTGTTTATTGCAGTTTCGATATAAGCCGATGTAATAAGCCTAATAAGATTTTCCCGATTGATATCCGTACTTTTTTCGGTATAGGGAGAGGATACCAGTCTCTTCCCCATGTGTCTTTCAAACAATTTGAAGGAGGCCAAACATAATGGTCAGATTTCACTATGGATATGATTTCGTCCCGATTTTCCTCGAAAGACCATCTTAATCTGCCTCCCAGCCGTCGGTATATACATTTTCATTAGATTCTGCCGCAAAAGTGAATACCCTATTTTAAGAGCAAGAGGTAAACTTCATTTCACTCTATTCAATGACAGTCGAGTTCTCGAGTCGTCTCTTCTCATCCTGTTGTTCAGAACTGTTTGATTCAACTGGATGAAAAACTTGAAAAATGGCTTCTTAGAAGAATTTCTAAGGCCCCCTTTCCCGTTTTTGTGCTTGTTCTGTCGGGTTTCGTCAGTAGCTAGCTTTACTGATCATTTTTTTATACCGTGCAAATATATTTATCCCACCACCCTGAAAAGAGAATGTCTTATGCTCTAAAAATGGGGAACATTTCTCATTGGTGCTTATTTACTATTTCTTGTTCCTATATTGCTAAAAATTACATTAATTAATTTCTTTTGAACTTAATTCTTCTTCTAGGGGCATGTGGAACGTTCCATATATAGGAAATTGTTACCTCGTTAAAAGTAATGTTTTCGACAAACTTAAATTTGATCACAAATCCTTCGATCCGGACATGGCCATGTGCGAACATTTACGAGATGCGGTAATTATTTCCCTTGCAGATAAAGTAAACTATCTCAAATTTAATTTGATATGTAAATTTCGTTTTTAGGGAGTCTTCATGTACATCATCAACACGAAAACTTACGGCCACCTCGTAAACGATGAAGATTTCAACCTCAAAAATACTCGCCCTGATTTCTATACGTTCTTCACGAATCAACGTGACTGGGAGCAACGCTACATTCACCCTGACTATGCTGAACAATTCAACCCGAATTTCACCCACAAGCAGGTAAGGATATTAGACCAAAAAAAACACAAATTAATCAAGTAACACATACTCGTTTTATTCAATGCTTTCAGCCATGCCCTGATGTTTATTGGATCCCTATTGTAACAGAAAAGTTCTGCAAAGATTTAGTTGCTATAATGGAGGCTTATGGAAAGTGGTCGGACGGATCAAACCATGTAAGCACTTCACTGTTTAACGGCGAAATAAAAATGATTTACGCATTAATCGAATTACTCTTCATTTTTCAGGATAAACGATTGGATGGCGGCTACGAAGCTGTGCCTACACGAGATATACATATGAATCAAGTAGGATTGGAGAAATTCTGGCTCAAGTTCCTACAAAAATACGTACGACCATTGCAAGAGTTGATTTTCGTCGGTTATTTCCATAATGTAAGTGTAAAAGTATAAATGCGCCAAAACAATGAGATTTTATAGGCACGACTTAATCTTTCCACAGCCTCCACGAGCTATAATGAACTTTGTTGTACGGTATAAGCCAGACGAACAGCCATCATTGCGTCCACATCATGACTCTTCCACTTACACTGTCAACATTGCCTTAAATCGGGCCGGTATTGATTTCGAAGGAGGCGGTTGCAGGTTCATTCGATACAACTGCTCGATTAGAGCCACTGAAATGGGTTGGATGCTCTTGCATCCAGGGAGACTCACACATTTCCACGAAGGTCTCCAAACAACAAAAGGCATCAGATACATAATGGTTTCCTTTGTAGATCCGTAATTTTATATCATTGATATTTTGGTAATAAAAAAAGCACTTTTATATGAAATTGGTGTGTTATTTTGAATGTCCCGCTCAAAAGTCTATTGCTACTGATAACACGTATATCCATAGTAGGATCTATCACGTTCTGATAAAAATCAATTTATTTTACTTTCAACGAAAGATTTTTTTTTGCATTTTGTCTCTCATGGGATCAATCATGCAAAGAATCCGGAAGATTTAAATATTAATCTGAAGTATTTGCTTCATGCTATTCGTAATTTGCGTTACTAAATTGAGGAGCAATAAAATAGTGCCTGCGTAAAGCGTTACAGGACGAAAAACTGTTTGATGATAAGGAAATCTCTCATTACAAGTGACAGGCAACTATCCTAGCTCTTTTCAATTTGTGAAGCTAAATGAGAGGAAGGACATAACTATTAAGTCCTGCTTTTTGCTTTTTTAACCATTCTTGTGCGAGCTTAATCAAGCATTTCGATATGTAAATTCGAAATCTACCCAAGCATGCTGTGAGCACTTGGTCCGGATGATATCTATTCCCAGGAAATTTGCAGTATATATTCAAGTAAAAAGCAGCATCATATTACTAAATTTTGTCTCACCCTTTAGAGGAATATAAAGCTGATTTCATTGGCGTTTTGTCCAACCAAGTGCTAGATGAGACAGGGATGTATCAAAATGTAGAAATTGTCGCCTTCTAGCAGGTGTACTCCAAAACCTTAATATTGAGCGCCATAACAATCCAGTTTAAAATAAGCGGGAGGCTATCAAACCTTAAATACTATCCGTATTCAGTTTCCCTAAATCTGGTGATTTAAACGATTCACCGATTATCGTAACCACCTCCATAGAGTGTCGATATATTCCTTAAGTCAGTGTGTGTATGATGTCACAGCAAAATGTGATTTCGAAAAAGTAACTTTATCTCGGTCGAGCAATAGGCACACTTTCCTATGCATTTATTTAACCAAATTCAACGTATTTTGATCAAAACCGTGAGACGTTTTCAAATCTCTATAAATTCTCAATTCTTCTGAGGGGCGGAGCACTGTCACTATATTACGTCGAAGATCCGGACAGGTCAGCTATAGTGTTCGTCTCCTTCCTTCATGATAACTTCCTCTGAACGTTCATTGAAACTTCGCGCTTGCTGTTGCTTAGGTCCTGCTAAAGCATGTTCCGAAATTCTTGCAAACTTCCTGTTTATCACTGCTTTCTTTTAATCAATGACTCACTGGCAGAATCTTCTGGTCTTAAGACATGCAACTTATTACACCAAGACCCTACCGTTCTCCCACCTTCGTAAACTTCGCATACGCCTCATCGACAACACTTACTTCTGCGCCACTGCGTGGAGAGCAAACAGACTCATCCACTCAATTTCAACTTTGTATTCAATCCAAACACCAAAAGATGGCTCGCAGAAGAAAATTGAAATCCTGCCACAAACTACTATATACAAGCATTTCGTAAACATCGAAGGTCTTATCGCACGGCCAACCACGTCAGTCAAGAATCACATAATGAATAAAATCCCGATAGGCCGACTGCTTGGCGCAAAACTCAAGGCCACAAAAACAAAGTTTAACGTGCAACAGACCTTCAAGCAGCTGGAATGGAAGCTCTTTGAACATACAGTATTTCGTAAGGTTCCATCCCACGTCCTGCGTAAGCAACTTTGCAAGGAAATGGGGTTTTCAATCGAAGATGGTTCCGCACAGAGTCATGGTTCGTCCATCCTAACGCACGATTCTATTGTGTGGTAGCTGGCGCTGAGCAACCAGTACAATCGAACCAAGCTTGGTAGAATTCAAAGAACCACATGTGCAAATGCAACTGAGATTCTAGGGTTTTGCCCGGCAAACGTTCTTAATGTACTCTTCCATATATTCCCTTGGACTTCCACATTAAATACACTTCAGCGTGCAGTGCTATCAGACTACATGAAACCGAATGCTGACTACGAAGCCCTACGGTCACTCTGCCCTGGGTTCCCGGCCATAGGAACATGAATTGATTGAGCAGGCTAACGCACTAGTTAGAGTCTGCTCTTGACGGTCCCTTGGGGGCGCAGTCTGCACTATTTAAGAACCACTGCCTTTAGATGACGACGGCGGCATACATGCGCCAAGTCGAGGAGGAGTAGATTACAAAGACTGATCGCGAGCGCTTCTGGGTCAGAGGGGTGCAAACACGCACAGGATTAAGACGACAAATTCTACAAATACATGATAGAACGGCCTATTTTACAATGGGCTCGATTCGGCCATACTATCAAATCGCGGTTGCAGAAGAAATCACTACAAAACTAGCAGCAAATATACCATTCAAACTTTTAAATTCGGGTGGATGATTCTAGACCCTAAAGATCTAAAACTTCAGCAATACATATTCAGTGTTCTTGGACACCTAGATTTCGTCATCTACTTGATGATGATCTTTCCATTTCATCGTCCGATATGCAACATCACCTCGAGCACCTGGAATAAGTGTGTGTTTGGAAAGCGAGAAACCATCCTTCTGGGTTTTACGGTCCAAGCATGTGCCTTCAACACACATCTGGAGAAATTTGAGGCCATCTAGTTCAGGCCAGAGAAATACCCTGGGGATTCAAGTACGATTTCAGAGCGAATATCCCGAATGCAGTTCAAGCACAGACGCTACTCAGCAATCAGTTTCGAAACACAAAGAAGGGTGACAAGGCACCAATAGATTAGAACCCGCGGATCATAGAAACATCTGAAGCGTAGATAAAAGCTCCTGTTGATGTCCTGTCAATGTTGAATTTTCTTCATTCACATGCTAAAATCGTTCCCTCGACGAAAATATCTTCAACCGGGATCGGCAGTCCATTGGAGGAAATTGCAAATGTTCCCCTCTCATTTTTTTCTAGAAAGTTATTGACCACCACCACCACTAACTTCTTCACGCTAGATGCAGCAGCTTGATTTAATTGAACAACGTCCACATTCCAGCCGAGGAAAACTTCGTCACTCATATGTTTGTCCAATGAGCATGCTACTAGATTCAACGAAAAACCCAGGTAGACTTCTCGATTACAGAAGCAACGACGCTTCATTGCAGTTTGAATTGAACCATTTTTCTAGAGGTAGCACGCTTCCTACCGGTTCGGTTCGTGTAGTAAGAAGGAGAATAAATCCAAACAAACTGCTCAAAGGAAGCGTCTGAGGAGTTGCCTCTACTCCTGTCGAAACCGTTGTAGTCTTTACAAAAAATATAATAATTTTGGAGGTAAGCCCAAAACGACAAGCTCATGGAGAGAGGTAGTTTCTCTCTAATTGTTCACGTAAATGGAGGATTCAGGGTTCCCTCCATTCCTAATAAGAAAAAAACTCTTCTCATCGCAGGGTAACGATATGATCGAGCGCCGATACGGTATCTTGGCAGCAGCACTCATATACCAGCATCACACGTTCTGTATCGAGGTTTTTCAAATTGTGTCTTAGGGGCTCAGGACCGCTTACAAGAAAAACATATCCTCAGAACAGACTGCATAATATTAATAGTGCCAGCAACATTCTTCATCTTAGAAGACTTGCCCATTACACCTATTTTTTTCCTGGATTACTTGCGAATACGAGAAGCAACAGAGTACCATATCAAGCCAAAGTCCCTACGCGTGTCTTCCAGTCGCTGAAGTTACAAAGCAACTGTTAATACCTCCTTACATAACGATTGACGACAATCGCTACATCATCCAAGCCGATGTCAAACCACTGTGTCGATTAGTTCGCTGGAGCAGGCCATTTTACTAAAGACAACTTTACACACCAGTCGGAGGAAAATATCCAAATGGTCCACTTTCGGCTATCTGAGCCTAGCTAGAAGGTCCACTTCCTTCAATTCAAGCAAATTTTAGTGGGGGAGTGGCTGTAGCGCTTTTGCCTGGTCCTACTCAACCTCCGCCGTCAAGTGCCATTTTGCAGGAACCCCTATGGCACGCATACTAGCAACACCCAGTGCAGCACGCTAACTTGTAACCGCCTGCGTCGTTCACCGCAGCGATCAGCAAAAGAGGCAGCGAGGGTTGACATACCCGATGTGACACGGGGGCCCCCAAATAAAGAGGAAGCCTTATCAAGCGCGGCGACTAACCATGCGAAGATGGCAACTCCAATACCTTGTAGTGCCCCTGTTCTGAAAGAAAGCCCAGTCAGAATCGCCAGTCCTCAGCAGATGGATTCGGACATAAACCGAGTGCAAGTGCAGTCGATCGTCCTAGCTAGAGCCAAAGAGGAAAGGCTCATCGGGAAATGCGCAGCAGTGGTAAAGCGTATGCGGTCGGTAACGATCTTCCAGAGGAACGTCAGTAAAGGAAGGAACTATTAGACCGCATCTCCTTCTATATGTGAACGTGGAGAGCAGCGGAGGATGATTGGAGAGCAGAAACAGTCGCACTCCCCGCTGAGAACGCTGCTTGGGTCAAAAGGATCGCAGATAGTCCACTGCATAGCGCGGAAAGAGGGCGACGTGCCTGAAGGAGGTTTTATTGAAGTAGTTTCCAGAGCCCAAAAAAAAGAAGGTGAAAAACGAAAAAGGAAGCAATTGACTCCGCCGCCAGAGAAACGTCTGTCCAAAGCCAAGGAGGCTGCCAACCAAAATTCAGGAGCAGAAAAAACGAGGAAACGAATAAGGTCTAGACCGTCGGCTTTGCTTATTAAGCCAAGTCCTTAGTGAGATCCGCCACGGGATGAAACCTGAAAACAAAGGAGCAGAGACGTCTTCAATACAAAAAACAAGGAGTAGCGCAGTTCTCGTCGAACTGGGCCCGAAGACGACTAGCCAGAGTACGTTCTGCGAAGCGGTCAAGGGGTTATTGCGGGAAAAGACTCTTGTTTCCAGCCTAGAGCCCAGGTGCTCTAAAAAAAACCGGGATCTTGACTGCCATTGAAGCATTATCTGAAAGACCGCTCCCTGCTTTATGAAACGCTAGAGGGCCAAAGGAGGATGGAAATCACGTCGGGAGTAGCACAGGGATCCATCCTATGGCCGCACCTCTGGAACGCTTCCTATGATAGTCTGCTGAAACTCGATATACCCTAAGAGTTGTGCCTGGTCGGTTATGCAGACGACTTTGCAGCACTTGTTGCCGAACGCACTGTTGAACAGGCGAAAAGCAGACTTGGCATATTGATGCCACAGGTAAGTGGATGGATAACTGCTCACGTTTTCGGCCTTGGGCTGGAAAAAAAACCGAAGTAGTCATCCTGACTCTGCGCCCCATATCGATCGGCCAGTTGACTACACTCTGTGCGTAAACGCATTCACCTACCCTACTCCCAAAAAAACCCTTCAAAGCATAATGGATTTTACTTCGTGGCTATCTACATCATGGTCAAGCCTCATGGGAAGGAGGGAAAGCAATAGCCACGTTGCTAGCGTCAAATGTCTAGAACTAAATTGGGTGTTAACTGGAAAGAAAAAACGCTCAGAATTCACATTCCAAAACCACTTCTGAAGTGAACCTTACAGGAATCTTTATGATGTATGGAACATGAATTAGAGCCGCAGGCAAAGCAACAGGTGGCTAAACTATTAGAGACCTTAAGAGACAGCTTTGTGTTAGTTACATATCATAGTTAGTGGCTATGGAGTTAGGTGCCATTCATATTGCCTGCGTGGTAGCGGATTTCGACTTCTGGTTGTAACCCTTTTCTCCCATCCCCGACCTATTGTAAAAGATCGATCCTAACGACTAGTCCTAAGGTATACAGACGACTAGTCCTAAGGCATACAGATCCCTTATTGCACAAATGAGATGGGATCATCGATCAGTGAGTGCTCTCTCCTCGCATGTGCATTTGTTATGAGTAGTCTTGGTTTGCCCGTATTTCATTTGCACATCTTCCTCTTTGAACCATTTATAGCATTAAATACAACGGTAGCTAAAATTTTCACAAGGCCACACCACTGCAGTAATGCAGAGATATCCCCCGAGAATTTGCCTGCATATTTTTAAAAGTCCCTGGTGTAATGAAGTTCTAAACATCAAGTTATTTCCTTTTCTAGTCTTCCATATTACTCTTGTGTTCCATCTATCTTGGTGCATGCATCGGAGTTATGCAAAGAAGTGTCCATCTACAATCCGTAGGAAGATGAATTTCTCAACACATCAATAGGTAAAGGTCGTAAATCGCTACTTGATCTAAAATCTGGTCCTTTCCCACAAGGGCGATATATCCTCTCTGTCAATTGTTGCTTCGGGAACTGCTAATCGAATAATATTTAGTGTCAGAGATCCATTAATACCAGAACACAGGCTCCATTTGGCAGAAGAGGTCTATGCATGCGATTTTTTTCAAAAATCCAATCTATATCAACTACGATGTCTTCCTGAAAGGAGTATTGATTCGTGGGACACTTTCTTTGTTATCAAATATATATTTCAAAATTCTGGAGCCACAGAGCACGTAAAATTCATTAAATTCACTCACAGGACAACTTAAAAACAGCGCTCTAATCAAAAATTACAATGGAAAGTCAACCTTGATGAATATGGAAGATATTTGAGGCTGTACCTTTCATTAGAGTACAATGCACGTCATATTAGGCGAATTTATACCAACCTCATCGAATACCTTCAAGTGCACATAATATATATGGAAGACTCTCCACGTCAAGCTTGCAAGGAATCATAATAACTATACCAAATAGTAGCTAGTTCCGATGCACATCCTGCTTCAACTCAACATAAACGTTGCAGACCAGGTGCAGGAGTGCAATGCGGAGGACATGGTGGGCATGGAGGGAAGAATGGCATACTCGGTCCTGGAGAAACGTGAGGAGGGCATTCAGTGCATTGATAACTAGCAGCTGGCTTGCAATTGAGAGAAGCTGGACCAGTAGAATAACAACAATATTCTTGCGGTTGAGGCACGGGGATAACTTGAGGAAGAGGTTGGCATAATACCGCCTGGCATACTTCCCTTGGTTCCGATACAAGTTTCTTTTCGCATTTGACTTCTGCCTCGGGAATGATGACTGTTTTCCATGTTACCTTTGGTACTTTGAAACGTTGCTCAACATATGTTTTTATGGGTACTCGCGATATCATTCTTTCTTCCGTTACAAAAGGGACCGCGATTTCTCTCATTCCGTTAATCAGTTTCGGCTCCCGACGAATAGTCCGCACGTAAATTACCTTCTTCCGAACACAGATATATGGGGGCTGTTGAACAGTTATCGACCTCTGGGCCAGCTCTGGTCCCGGCTCCGGTTGAGCCATTCCCGGGAACGCAAAATGCTAAAAAGGATAAGAAATGGAGGAATTCACAGGGCAAATTGTACATTAAATTTGTTACTGAAGTATTTTGCATTGGAGGTCGGGACATGAGTGTAGCCATTTTTTAAAAGGTCCTTATAATCTTCCTTTAAAGTTTCTACCACGATTTTAGGATTACCAAACAATTTTAACTTAAAATTAGTTTTTTCTTAAACTAGATTGAAAATTGATTAGAGAAATTGAAACTCTTTAAAATTTGACGCTTAAACTAAACAAGAATTTTTATAGTTCACCGAACTTCTTCCAATTGCATCTAAACTTCTAATAAAAACAAGCGAAATCCCGTGATCCGAGGAAGTTTCTATCAAATTTTAATGCAGATCAAAGTATACATAAAATTAGGGACATGAATATTAAAGTGTTTTCAATTAATTTATACATTGTAGCTTTGATGAAGTTTGGCTTATTTTCTCTAAATTTGTAGATCGACTTAATGGCGCGAAACAACTACCCGTCTATAAAGTTACAATTGAATGTTGCCTCCTACAAGCATCTTTGCCCCTTTCTTTAGCTTTTGTCTGAATCGGTATCAGAGGCAGCTCGTCTGGATCAGGTTGGCCACTTTCAAATCACCATCTAGCATATCAAGCCATCGCTTCTTTATAGGCTTGCGGCTTCCCATCGACTTTGACTTTTCAATCAACTTTAGCGGAGTTGTTAGATTTCCCAGCAGGGGCACCTCTTCGCATGGATAATGCTGCAGATTCACCAGGTCAGCCAGAAACGATAGTACAGAAACTCCCTTAATGAGAGAAGCTGGAAACCTGACTACAGTTGGCTTGTCGGTTACACTGTTTTCTAGCTCTTCCAAAAAACCGGAGTTGAAGGTTTGGGAGAAAGAAACTTCAGCCGTAAAGGAGAAGCCACTACAGGCTTACCTGCGGAAGAAAGGGAAGCTAGTGGTGTGGACGCAACTGGTATGTGGAAACAGATCCATGCAGCGTAGACACCGTGAACCTTGGGGGCTCCCAGCCGACGACAATGGAAGGTACTGCGAAAGAAGGCGAAGTTTCTTGGGAATGAGGACATGGTCGTTGCTACACCACCAAGCATTGCGATATCCAGAAAAATCGGACGCAAGAAAGCGAGACTTTCGGCAAAAGGTGAGGACAAGCTGGTAACCCCAGTGAGATCCACACTGAACGCAGGAGACTTTTCAGTTAGCGGCACACCAAAGGCTCTTCCTATCTACTGCCAGCAAGGCTCGCAAAGTTCCAGGACTGTCCTTATATATTTTTGGTTCAAGAGTCATGGGTTCGTTTTAACAAAATCTGTGGTATTGGATCAGTAAAGGGGAATAGAAGATCTTCGATGAAAGATTCTTGAGACCGAGGGCCTGCGTCCTGATTTCAAAATTGTTAGAAGCAGCTATGCTGAGACAATTCTGTTCACAGGGCCGTTCAGTTTGCAATACAAAGATAGATTCCTAGGAAAACGGATTGGAAAAAATTCAATGAATTTTTTGGCGGAAAAGTGGAGCTCCCTAGGTGACTAAAGACTCCATTGGTAATAGAAAATCAATTGGAAACTCTGAATCGCAAACTTTCCTATTTCCCGGGGCCAACGGGGTAAAACAATTCCTTGGTGGAATCGAGAACTGCAGCGACTCGGGAATCAACCATATGTACTATACTACATTTGAACATTTCAAAGCACCTGGCTCTATACTCTTAGACTACTTACTACATACTTAGATTACTAGACTACTTAGAGTAACTTTTAAGAAATATTTTTCGAGGATGTCTTGTTCTGGGCTACGTGCCTTCCTCTTGACGGATAGTGAAGGTAGTCTTCTTGCCTATGCCTGGGAAAGATGACTATTCAAATACAAAGAACTTCAGGCAAACCAGCTTAACATCATTTTCGCTGAAATGTCTGGAGAAACTGGTTCAACGTCACATTCGTGGGAAGGCACTTAGGCAGCACCCACTTGTTGAAAACCAATGTGGAAAGTGCACTTCGTACAACTAATTATAAAAAACCCCGGCTTTAGCCTTTTTTGGGGGGAATTTTCGAGATGTGGAGACTCTCGTAGGGATCCAGTCTCCTAACATCTTTCACCACCTTCAAGATATTGGCGTTGTCCAACGACAAATGGTGTCCCTGCTCTATTATATGTCTGGCAAGCGCGGACCTTATGTGGGGGTTATTCTTATTTTTAGCGGATTCGGTCTCCTTTAAATATTCTAACAACCTGGTGTGGACTAACCGTTTTGTTTGCCCTACGTAAATCTTGTCGCAGTCTGGGCAGGAAATCTTATAAATGCCGCTTTTTTCCGTACACTCTTTTTTGTTAGGCCTAAAAATTGGAAAAAGAGCAGTGGAAAACGGCAGAGCAGTCATTGCCAAACTCAACGAGGCCGGGAGGATACAAAGTGATGAAACATTAGTATCCTTCGAACTAAAAGCGCTGTTCCCCAACGATTATAGTAGGGTGTATGACGCAGCTAAATACTCAGTGATCGGTTAAATCAAAATTATGTATTGACGGGATTGTTGAGGGTACGTTGCTGAAAGAGCTTCCTTCCCTAAACTCTCAGACATAATACAACAAATCGTTTAGTAGGCGGAAATGGTCTCCTCCAGCACTGTTTTACTTAAAATTACACTGTGGGGCTCTTTGTTTTTATATAATAAAGCCTATAAAATAAATATGGAGGCCTTTGAATTTTATGTCAGGCTTAATGGCTTTGAATTTCATGTGAGGCCCGTAAACCCAAATATATAATGACAGACATTTGATGATATTGCTAGCTCAATGAGATTGGCACACTTTTTGGAAAATTCATACAAACCTTTAGGCTTAGATGAATCTCTAGTCCCTCCAGCTAAAGTTTAAGGACCTGCTAAGGCTTATTTCCTTTGGGACTTTGTCCTCTGATTGCAACTGATGCCGATAGTTACCGAAAGAAATTATGCTACAAAAATCGGTTCCGGGATGAAAAATATACGGGTCTGGGGTTAAAATTCTGCCCTCCCCTACCACTTTTTCATTTGAATTTCTATGCTGGGTTCCCCAGAAAACTCCGGGGGAATCACCTCCTTTCCACTACCCTGTTGTGAGGACTGATTGTGCATATTATATTACTTTGATACAAGTACAAGTTTCAAATACTTTCCTATGCCTACTTACTGAATATTTACGAAAGACAATAACGTTAGAGGTCCGTCAAAAATACTAATTAGTCGGCTCGTATAAGCAATTGAAAGCAGTTCGGTGGATTATAAAATAGTTAATATTTAGTAGATGAATTTTAAAGTGGAATAACAAATATAAAAAATAAAAATCAGAAGATTTTAGAATAAAAGAAAAAAACAAATCTTAAGTTTTAAGTTCATTTAAATTTGCCAGAACCTTAAATTTGTAAAGTACTTTGCGTTTCCATAGCAGTCACTGTATACTTCGGGATAAGCGCTAGTTGTGGGCCCTCCTTGTAGGTTAAACATAATGGTAAAACAGTGAGGAGTTTTAGTTTCGATTGAATCCTTCTAAACACGTCCTTATCTCTTACAGTATGGCGGCCAACAGATGATGCCAATGATGGAACCTGGACCAAAATTGGGGCAGAGGGCCATAACTGTGCAACACCCTCCCAGACTGCTCACGCAACGCAAGGTCATTTACGTGAAGAAACAAATTCTCGAACCTAAACTTATTAATGGAATGAGGGAAATTAGCGTCCCTTTCGTGTCCCATGAAACTTATATAAGGAGAGAACCATCAATAATATATGTTAAGCAGACTATTAAGCAGCCAAAAGTTTCATGGAAAACCATAAAAATTTCCGAGCCGGAAGTTAAATGTAGTTCGAAAGTAGTCAGTGAGCCGAAGGAAGTGTGCCAGGCAATATTATGTCAACCTGCCCCGCAAGTTGTCGATGTTCCAAAGCCAATGGAATATTGCTGCTATTCTATTGGTCCAGCTACCCTCAATTGCAAACCAGCATCCCAGTATACGTGTCCTCCATGTCCTCCCGCTGTACCCTCGGGGCCTAGGATGCCTTTTTATCCCCCATGTCCGCCGTGTCCTCCTTA
Source organism: Hermetia illucens (assembly GCF_905115235.1). NCBI lineage: Eukaryota > Metazoa > Arthropoda > Insecta > Diptera > Stratiomyidae > Hermetia > Hermetia illucens. The sequence goes on from NC_051850.1 coordinate 26,562,073, forward strand.
CTGTCAACCCAATCCAGGGATGCGTCCTATGTACTAATTTTCTCGTGGAATGCCCAAGAACTGCATGTTAAGTAGAGAAAGTTCATGGAGTTTTTTTGAACTTCTAAAAGGGTCTTCCCGGCAATGGCTATAATGCACTCGTCATATTCCAGAGGGTTTTCAGGTTGCGTGTAATATGTTTGGTCCTGCTTTCAAGTAATATGACGTATAGATATCTGCGTAAGGTCATCACCGGCTGCTTGAAGTGCATATATGCTTTTTATTTTGCTTAGGCTAGTTTTCCGAATTTCATTTTTTAGAGCACAGCATGTAAAGTAGCTTTTTTTAAACTCATGTAAAGTTTGATTTGTATGTGCTGATTAAATCTAAATCCCGAAATAAATTTTAGAATTTAATAGTAAGCGTTTCAGTTATTATCGTTAATAAAACTTGCTTCCAGATCTACAAATTTTAATTATACAGTGAACCTTTTTTTTGGGGCTACTGTAATAAGATGAAGTTGCTATCAGGTGCACAGCATTGGGTGTTTTATAACGAAACTCCAGGATAGGTAGGTAGAAGTAACATCTTAACATCTCCGAAGAGCTCAATTAGCCCTTGATGTCACAAACTGGAGAATGACATGACCTAGCTGGTCCAGATCATCAGTCCCGGTCCGTGGCGTTCACGAAGGATAGCAGTTCTTCCCTGCAACGAGAGATCTCTTTAAGGTCCCCAAAGAATTGTTCACTTAGTGCCCGTAGCCTGGTATTACCTAGAGCTAGCCAGTCACCAGGGAAGTATTCTCACTTCTCTTTGAGATTTTAAACTGGTACGGTATGCCGGGTATGGCGGCATTACATCGTAATCTTGCAGACGTCTGCATACGTCTGGTCCAAAATTTCTCGTGACCAATTTTTTTTTATTAGAAGGCTTCCTTCATTTAGCATAGATGGTGAGGGTTCGCTATTCGTAGTCATACTGTCAAGTAATGCAAATAGATTCCACTCTTCACAGCCACCTCGGAATGCAGATTGCACTCACTGCGGCATTGTAAAAAGCAGTCATTCCGTTGTCATGTTCATTCCCTTTTATATTCTTTGGATCCGAAACCTACAGGAGTGACTTTCAACGTGCCACCCACACAGAGTACAAGGCTTTCATCGCAGCATCGTGGGAGTGACTACCATATGATCAAAAAGCACAAGGAATTTATAATTAAAATAACGACTTAATTTTCAGCAAATTTATCTTTATTTTTCCTTTAAAATGACATGCATCTGAAGCAACACATGTGTGCCAGCGTTTCACGCACTGGTCCATGTATCACTGGCAGGCCGCCAAAGAAGGATTTGCTTTCCGAACGCAATCTGTTTTTTTACGGCTTAGGTTCGTCTTCGAGACGCTACTCGGATAATTGTTGACTTGTCTCTATGTCAAATTCGTTGATCCACGTCTAGTCACCAGCAACCGTTTTTCGATGTCACGCCTCATACTTAAAATGTCCACTGCAATGTGCTCCCACAGCCAAGTTCACAAGCAATCTCTCTTGGGCTGACGAGCAACATATCTCTCACTTTTTTCACCCTTTTACCGGTGTTTGTCGTGGATAGGTATCCAGAGTGAGGCAATTTCTCTATCGCTGTACGGCCGGGCTGATTCCAGTTAACCTGTTGGGCAGTTCCGTCCCCACGTACTCGAGGAGGGCGATCAGGCCCGAGTTTGCAAGGGACTCATCTGAAGTGGCTCTGCCACGAAGCCTCACCGGAGGTTATCTGGTACGATGGGAACCGGGATGGCCCTCTGAGAGCATATGCTCCAGGAGAATTCCTGGAGGATGTGTTCTCGGCCCGGTTATTTGCGGGTGGCTCCCTAATGGGAGTTTCATGGTCGTTGTGGTTATGCCTACATCGCGGGCAGAACTCCTCGGAGCTCAAGTGTGGAGTTGCGCTGTACAACTCGGGTGCCATACCCCTTAGTTGCGACAGAGGTGTTAGATATGCCTCGCATCCACTGGTATGATTGCTGAGCCTGCACTCAGTATAAACCAGTACCGCTGTGCTAGTCATGGCGGGGCTTTGATTGTGATCCCAAAATCAATCCGTGTCCGAAGAGGACCGTGGGATTATGCCTACATGGCAGGTACTCACGTTAAACCCTCCCAGGACTTTCATCACTGTACGGCCACTTTTAAAGGCTTTATAGTATACCCGGGTGCAGAGCAGAGGTGGTCTTTCACTCTACCCTGGTTCAGATGTTTTCCAAAAAATTTCTCGTAAGCTAGGCTTACGTGTGGCCTAGTCCGTTGGAAATACCCAGAGTTGCTGTGTTACGCTGCCACAACCAGGGTAAATCACAGCTTTAGGAAATTGAATTATCGGCTTTTTAGCGATACTTGATACTATATATGTTCTTGGAGGGGTGTCTCCAAACCAATTCTGATTATTGTCTCCTTTATGACTTTCTACTGACGCTGTTGAATACTCCCCTATACCCAGGAAGACAGCTGCACGTGATGTAACGGCCGCACAGCCATAATTATCTCGTGAACGGCGATCTCAGTGGGTTTACCTTGGGGGTAGGCATGTAGAGATTTGGATAAGAGTGACCCCTCCATGATCGTCCTTAAGAGGATTTTCATCCATTTATTATTCTGAAACGACTAGGGATGCATAACATCCAAGTGATGGTTTGGCTGAACTAGTAGCTCTTGGGTTTCACAAGGAGGAGATCCAGGAGCTTTTCGATTTTTTAAGAAAGGATCCTATATTCCTTGGCAAAATCTTACTGAACATTGCACATTGCATTGATGCTGTCGGCATTGTAACAATACTCCCAGCAAGATCGTATCCTGGCAGTTGTGAAGGCCGACTTCAGTAGGGGGAAAGTGGGACATAGATATATTGCTACTGTTACACACCAATAGGCTTGCGTAATAATAAAGGCCAAGGGAGACTAACCTCTTTTTGTTTTTTTACGAACTGTGCTTTACATTTGCATCGCAGCTTATAAACACGTTCGCCTTCTCGTTCCGATAGTAGACGCCAAATGTTGTAATTCTTTCGGGGATGCTGCCTGGTGATGAGCCAGAAAAGCCGAGGAGATTTGTAAATTCTCCACTAACCCCTGCTTCAGTTTGATTTCGATTAGGTTGCTGGACCTCAGATTCGGATCCAGAAAAAAACCTGTGTCGATCAGTGTCTCCCGTTCTGTGAAATCAATCGCAATATTTGTTTTGGAGCCTAGGGTTCCTTCTCTTGATCACCGCCGCCGTGAGCATCCTGGGGTCTTGAAGGCGTAGAGATTCAAAAATTTTTTCCTTATCCATACGGATGTTCGGTAGCCGGATGCGAAAAACAGTTCTCCTGGAGATCTCATCATATGGGATAATCTTGAGCGCAGCTCCATAGAAAATGAAAAGTTGTAAAATAATACAAAATATCAGGCCGTGAAGAAGCTCTTGAAGTAATATAAGGCATGCTCGTATATATGTACATATGATAAAATCTAGCGATATTAATCGGTCTTTTTGGGATAAGTTTTCAATGGTGCTTTTAGAAACAGTTCCCTTAAATTAAGGTGCCATTCCCAGAAACTATCCATTTGAAAATTTTGAAAAAAAATCATGTTGATGCCCCTAGACTCTAGGCCCCAGAATACCACTCCTTGCAAAATGTTTCAAATTGGCAGTTTTTTCAATAAGTTTAAGAAAAATACCCTCCATACCAAGGCTCGACGGCTTTACTCTACTTGAGTAGTCCCATCGATTAAAACAGCCTCTTATCGCTCCTAGGATACCAACCTCAAGCCCTTGGCACATGTCATCGGGCTGGGTCTATTTAATTAATGGCGTATATTAGCAGTGCTTGAGGCAACCTTAGCTACCCTGCTATCTCTCCTATCCATTATTTTCGTAGGAATACTTTGACTGCAAAGTGTTACTCAGCTCAACACATGCCCTCTCTTTACAGCATGACCTTAATTAAGGTATTCGAAAATACTTGATCCTTTGAGGAAAAAAGTGTGACGGCGTTCCCATTTCTGCCGAAGAAGGAAGTTCTGTAGGCATCGACAAATCCAGAACAAGGATAGATCTCTGTGTCGGCTGCAATGTAACTTTCATTCTTCATTACTCTTCCCGCGTCTCGCACAGTAAGGTGCCGTCTTTTAGGTAGTCCCTCATTATCCGCAAGAGGCAATCTGCATCGAGAAAACAATTTGGCAACGCCTAAAGCCTCTCATTCTACCTCGCAGAATTGAAGGCATTCTTTAGGTCCAGCCAGCGTTATGAAGGGCCCTGCTCACAGATAGTGCATGTTTCAATTGGTCTGATTACCTAGATCTCTTCCGCAGACGCTTCAATTGTGGATCACTTCACTCTACATTGAACTGATAAGATTCTCCAGCAGCTATATAGTAGTGCTCAACATACTGAGAAGACGGTTCGTTGGTGACAACTCATGATCTATTTTGTCTTTGGCTATGGAAAATTTTTAGTGAGAGGAGCAATCACCCAATACCAAACATACTTTGAATGCGCTGAGCAACGAATCCGGCTTATGTGCGGATATGCTGAAGATACCAACCAGTCTCGGCGCTATTTTGTCATTCACGTTATCCGGATGACTAACTTTTATCCGGGGCTCCTACTTTCCAAGGGTCGCGTTTAATATCACCAACTCCTGCCAGCAGTGTGCTTTGTGCTTCTTGATTTCGTGCTGGAATTCCTTCGTCGCCGTTTTGTAATTTGCTCATGTCAGGACTAGCACGCTATGACTACTCGTACCCTATACAATCCTTCGTCCGAGAAAACTCCATTGCAAATTACCAATACATTGGCTACTGGGAGGAGAGGGGTTGCCTTTTAGACCCTTTTATTTGCGTTCTGGTTTCGCGGCTCATTTACCACCTTTAAGATAGCGTCGGAAAATTTATCTACGTCAATTTAATATTCGACCTGGCAGATATTCGTCGAACGTCAGGACATTGAGAAGACCCGTTTGCCACTCTGAATGAAATATACTGGAGATCACTGGTCATTTGTGATTTGGTTTTTGTTGCCAAGTAATCTTTCGGTATCCTCCATCGTTACATTGCTTATCCTTAGGTTTGACAGTAAAAGTCACCTCGAAATCAAGGTTCCACAACCAGGGTGTCAAAAAGTTTCAATGCTACCGATAGATGGTGGATACCATAATTGCAAAACTTCTTAATATAGATCTAATTCTGGTAGCTAAAATCCTCTCAGGATCCCAGGTCAGGAGACCAGCTTGTCCGACATCGGATTCCGAATCTACTATCGCTAAGGTGACCAAAAAAAACTGCAGCACAACAGGAGGGGTTTTCTGTTCTTTAAAACCTCACTTCGCTTAACCCCAGTAAGTATAGTCAATTTCGAAAAAGTGAGGTTTCTGTGGAATCTTGAGGAGTGTGTATCCATTCCAGAAGGGAGGTAGCCGTAAGGCCGACTCCAATCCTAGCCTTAGACCATACATTTATAACCCTTTTAGTTGCCTTTTTTGACAAGCAAGGAATACTTTGAGTTTACTCTTACATCTAAGCTCAATGAGCACAAGCAGGCTACCTCCCCTGAGTCATATATTACATTAAATATATTCCATACTGGATGCCCTGTCACTTTCTCCTCAACAATTGTATTTTTAGATTCGGGTCTTGTGATTCACGTTCAAAAAGTCGTAGTTTTAAGTAAATTAATGTATGATTCTTCACCGAAATTGTCACCTCGAGATTTGCATCCTTCAGTAGTATGTCCTTACAATTTTTTAAAAGTAAGAAAGAAAGACCTGATCCCTTGTGTTCAATATTAAGTTTGAAGATTGTTAATATTTCAGACTACAATATATTATGTAAAATTGGTGAAGGATCGTTTTCTGAAGTTCTTAAAGTTCAATCAATCAAAACTGGCCAAGTTTTTGCAGCAAAACGGCTGAAGAAAATGTTTAAAGAGTAAAAGACTCTTTGGTAGATCCCTGATTAACCGATTGTAACCAACTATCTTTACAGCGATTTGGATTTGCTTACATGTGTGGAACTGGCGGCCATTAAAAATATGGATCATCATCCCAATGTGATTGAGATTATTGATATCGTATGGTATGTTCTTATCAGGGGAATCACTTGGCCTATATGAATCCAGTTGTCATTTCGTTATAGCGATCCGCTACCAGGACACCTTACTTTAATATTTGAACTGATGGATATGAGCTTGTACGAGTACCTGAAGACGAGGAAACGATGTCCTTCCGAGTTGAAAGTCAGGCTCTTCTTATATCAATTAATTTGCGGTATTCGGCACTTGCATCTAAATGGGATTTTCCATCGAGACATAAAACCAGAAAATATTCTTCTTAAGTTCGATAGTAAACACCAGTTCGGTTTCAGTCAGGTAAGGCTATTATTATCGAAACTACCTAACACGATTGAGATTCTTATAAATCTCTTCAAGATAGAGCTACTCAAGATAGCTGACATGGGGTCAGCATGCAACATTTACAAAAGTCCTCCGCATACCGCTTATATCTCTACAAGATGGTATCGGGCCCCGGAGTGCCTTCTGAGTCATGGATACTATGGTCCTAAGATGGATATCTGGTCGCTGGGCTGTGTATTCTATGAGATGCTTACATTACTCCCGTTGTTTCCAGGGGATAATGAATTGGATCAATTATATCGAATTCATGATATCCTGGGAACACCTACAATTTCAATGCTCTCAAGGTTCAAAAAAAGGTCTTGATAGTAACATTCAGGGTAAAGGGTTCACTGTAAATAATATTTATTTGCAGAACCAAAATGTTCATGTTCCCTAAGCGGAAACCAATAGGTTTACATAATCTACTGCCCGCTACTAGTGATGATGGGGTTGACATTCTCTCCAGATGCCTAATTTACTTACCAGAGATTCGATTCGATATTTCCCGAATAGCTAACCATTCCTATTTCAGAAACCTCAGGTGAATAATTTCAAACAAAACACCTTTCACATTGTCCTCATCCTTTGTTCACTTGCTCTTCAGGACCTCATCTTCAGAATTTTATTCGACTCCTTCGTTGATTTGTCCGGCAGCGAAAAAGTGTACACAACTTACTGCGAGGAAGGCAAATCCTTTAAAGGTTTACAACAACATGACATAAAATAAACTCAATTATTCTTCATAAATATCCCAATATCCCAACAGGATACATTAAATGCAAATAAAACACTCAAATCGAAAGGAAAATTGACAAGCGTTACCTCGCGGTCCTTAGATACACAGATTTTCTCAATTTCTAATAGAGAAAATATATTGAAACAAAAGGAAAGGATATGGGGTATGAGCCCAGGTGAGAACGAGTCATTTTTTAAAAACTCAGTTGATAAAAAGATATTCCTTTATTTCTAGGTAATGCCAAGACGGCATTGATTAAGACAACGATATTTCCGCAGAGAAGGAAGATAAAATAATTACGTTAATTTATATTTTTAGAGCAGCCTTAGAATTCTAATGTAGTGGATTTTATCTTTTATCTCTTAATATATTTAGATGCTTACAGTAAAATGCAAATTGCCAAGATGTTCTTAGCTAAAATCAATTTTTCTTCTGTTTTTCTACTTTATATTAAAGGCATATTTTTGCTATTAACATTTTTATCCGTGTAATCACCCGTCACTAAGATTCAATAGTCAGAGTATGCAACCAATGAAATGAAATCATTGGAAATTTCTTCGTTTTTACACAACCCGTGGCAAATTGAGGAACAGACATATATAGTATTTAATATTGTAAGTGTAGAAAAGAAGCTCCCTTGAACATCTATAACAAAAGCGCAGAGAGTGCGCCCAGAGAAGAATTATGGGCGTAACAAGTCGTACTGACACCACCGTACCTAAGCGTAGGGGGTGGCACCTCAGTAACGAAGGTTGGATCCATACAGAAGGAGTTAAGTTAATTTAGTTTACTGGGCAGACCCGCATCAGCGAGCACTCAGACCCATTGTACTACCCATGTAAAACCCCTATTCAATGGCTTCCCGCCTACGGCTTTCGCAGGCCTTAGCTTTTTTTCAAAGACGAATCTGGAAACCATATGATCGGCCGGCATCATAGCTACGGGATATTGGTCTCGGAATTTTCAGATAGAAGATTGGCCGCCTTTCCATCATCCTCAATGGCGCAACAACCGATATCCGGTCTAGGCCTGCCTTAATAAGGAACCCCAGACATCCATCTCAGGCAGCGTCTGCCTCGTCTTCTTTTTCTACTATAGATATTGCCCTTACATACTTTCCGGGCTGGATCATCTTCATCCATACGGATTAAGTGACCCGCCCACCGTAACCTATTGAGTCGGATTTTATCTACAACCTGACGGTCATGGTATCGCTCATAAATTTCGTCGTTATGTGTTCTCTCGAACACGGCCAAGAGTTCGCAATTCTTCTTGCTAAGAATCCAAGTCTCCGAGGAATACATGAGAACTGGCAAGATCATGGTCTACAGTAAGAGATTTGACCCTATTGTGAGACGTTTTGAGCGAAACAGTTTTTGTAAGCTGAAATAGGCTCTGTTGGCTGCCAACAACCGTCTGCAGATTTCATCGTTGTAGCTGTTATCGGTTGTGATTTGCGACCCTAGATAGAAGAAATAATCAACGGTCTCAAAGTTGTAGTCTCCTATTTTTATGCCACAGTCGACTTAGTGCTCATTGCTTCAATAAGACTTAGGCAACGCAGCCTCTGAATCTATGTTAGTAGCTTCCTACTGTTAGCAAGGTTCAGTCTCTGCCACCAGACGATGCATGCATACATCCAAATGGGTTTTATTATTGATGTATACATCCAATGAATCCGTTTTGGTGAAAAGGTCTTGCCTATCGCAATCCTACAGCACTAGAGCACTCTGCGAGATTTCTGACATTGTTCCTGGATATGGTGGTTCCAAGTTAGCTTGGAGTTGAAATGTTCTCCTAAATACTTAACTGTTTGTACCAGCTAGATTTCCGCCCTTACTAAGGTGTCCGGATAGCTGAGTGGTTAGAGCACAAGGCTGTCGTACGGAAGGTCGCGGTTCAAATCTCGCTGGCGGCAGTGGTATTTGTATCGTGATTTGACGTCGGATACCAGTCGACTCAGCTGTGAATGAGTACCTGAATCAAATCAGGGTAATAATCTCGGGCGAACGTAATGCTGACCACATTGCCTCCTACAGTGTTCTGTAGTGTATCGTTACGGTCTTGAATGAAGTGCTCTAACACACTTCAAGGCCCTGATTCAATATGGATTGTTGTGCTAACGATTATTATTAAGGTAGGTAGCGTATACCTGCTTTACCGTGTCACAAATTGCCGTGATGAGGAATGATTGAAGGCATGTTCGATGTCCATGAAGGCACCTAAAGCGGTTTTTCGGACGCCGCCTTTTCAATTTTTGCCGTGAGCTCATGGAATGCTGTCTCCATGGAATTTTCTGGTAGGCGTGACCATTTAGACATGTGTGTAGTCGATCTCCTTTTAGTAGAAAGAAAGATAGACTGATCAGTCAGAAGCTTTTTACGTCCGTGCAAGTGGGTTTCCCTGGTTGGGGAATGAATATCACCTTCACATCATGCCAGTTGATTGGAATATAGGCGTGTGCTAGACATGCACGGTATATATTCCGATCATGTAGACCCAGGACATCCATTCTCCATATTACTAGTGCAGGAAATATGTCATCCGAACCTGAAGACTAGTATCTATCGATCGAGTTAAAGGCCCATTTTACTCCTCCAGTGATATTACTTTGCATGCCAGATTCCAGTCTCTCGGTTGAAGGTTGTATGCACGTGTCGGCCCCGAGATTGGATTTTGGATGCTGCCTGGGAAGTGAACTTCAAGCAAAAGATTTACCATTTCTTCATCGTTTTATGTGTACCTCCCGCTCTATAAATGTAAATAACCCAGCTTTTGGTTACGTTCTTTAACAACGATAAGCTTCAGCTTTGAGGTTGCCTCAAGAGAGTTCTTCCATGGTGATCGGATCGGCCGATCTTATACTCTTCTTTAAGAAGAAGCTTACAGATTGTGATATATTCTCCCATATCTAGGACATTGAGGGACGTTGGTCAAAGGGACTTTTGCTTCGAGCTAAAATTGTATAGCTTTTCAAGTTTATTAAAGGCAAGCGTCCTGTATTTAAAAAGGTGTTAACTGCGATGGGTTGGCATAAATTAACCTCAATTACTGTGGGATCTCTTAAGATCAGCAAGTAACTATGATAAGCGAACCCTCTGGAAACTCTGTTAATAATATAGGAGAAGCTGATCTAACAAAGGGGGCTTTATGAGCATGTGGTGACCAAGCTTTACCAAAATGTATGAAGCAGCCTGCAAATGGCTTCATATGGGCAAAAATAGACCATTAAAGTCCCAGCGTGTTGGCAAGCTGTGTCTCGCGTTATATTCTGAAAGAAGGGTATGGTTCGGTCATAGACCTGGCTTTCACTAGCTTGTTCATCTGCAGCGATCACCAAGTTAATTGTCTTCAACATAAGGAACAGCCCAATCAGTTAGGACCCAAATGTCCAAAAACGTCCAAATCGTCATTCTGCAAAAGCAATCGACGAGCAAAAATGTATGGAGGTGGTGTTGGACAAGGAGAGTTGCTTCGCGACGGCATGTATATTATGGATATTATATTTTCTCCAGTAGGAGACCTGCCCTGTAGGAGAACAATGACCTACCTGATTCGCAGTCGACGTGCAATCGAGCCTGACGAACAGCTCAGATAATAGTTTGCAAACCTAATCTACAGGTAAATGAGCATGTCCCCAAGGAAGTTAGAAGAAATCTTAGCTATATAGGGAAGCAGGAGGGACTGCTCCTAACAACTCCATCCAAAGACCGATATATACCCATGTGAAAGCGCCGACAGAGTTCTAATGGAAAGATTCAAAGGTCAAACAGTTTGCCGAATTTTTCTTATTCAGAAAATTCTTTAGAGTTTGTTTCCTCAGTTGTGTAGCCGCGGTGCAGTCTTCAGAAACCTTTAGATGTAATAGTAAACTAAGGGCAAACATGAAAGAAGTGCCAAAGATTTGTAATAGGCTGGGAAATAGCAAAGCACCGGATTTTGATTACATACCAACAAACTCTTTAAGCTCGCTGTTAGGTAGGAGATTCAGTTGAAGCACGTTTGCTGGATGAAACTTTTTCTGAGCTATTGAAAAGTCAAAGGCTGGTGTTGTTGTTTAAAGATTAGTCCTTGTTGTAAAGAATCTGGAAGAGATCTATCAAACTAACAATTCCGCTTCCGTACAGCCAAATCAATCTTCGACGTCATCAAACTGGGCCCTGGCTTGACTGAAAATGCATTATACGAAAAGAGCCATACTAGCAATGATCTGGAAGATGCATTGAACTCTTCCAATTCAACCCAATAAAAAGGGCCTCTGAAGTCGATTAGTGCATTAATTTCGTTGACTTATTGATACTATCTAACAGGAAAAAGACTTTGATGCAACCCAAACGATGGACTCTGGGAGTACATTATTCTTGTGGATTTTCCACAGGCACTGTACTGTGAACACTATTTTGAAACATCACGAATGATGATGTCCTCAAGATTCCAGTTGCTAGAGAGGAATAATGGAGAGTTATGCAGATGACAGCGATGATTGTAGTTGCAAAAGTTCTTGCGGACGTGGAGTTATATTAATCCAAAGTAATTACTGCTATGAAGGAGGAGTTGAAAAATGCAGGCATTGGAGTGATGATAGATGATAAGTAGAACTTCAAACCATGTTTGCAACATGTTTGCATTAAGATGTCCAATAGCAGTATGGCACTGGGAAAATTGATGCTAATTATTGGAGGCCTTTTATGCACCCCTAAGCTGCTTATAATTAACGTGAGGAGCCTAATATTACTCTATGCAGCGCTAATTTATATACCTGTATATATCACATCCAATTTCCAAACTGTACAAGAAGCTAAGAAGCTTAGGGTTAACAGGCCGAATAAATAAGTGGTCGTCAGGCGGTTCTTCGAAAGCCATGCACGGGATAACATTTACGGAGTTTTAACTGGAATAGGCAAACTCACACCCTCGGAGAATATTATGACAAAAATTACTTTGGGAAAATGTGTATGAGGTCCTTGCTGATTTTTATTACTGCGAAAATTTGTATAACAATCGGGTGGATATTTGGCAAGAATCCGATATTAAAGTAGTTTTCCAGCAAAGCATACGCGCACCTTTTTGTTATAATTAGCAAGGTATAAAAGGGTCTGAGGTCCGCTCAGTCTTAGAACTAAAATAATACATGTCGGATTATAAATTCGTTGCCCCGAATTGGAATCCTTGTGCTTTTCGGCTGCTGTAGGCTTATCACTTGAAAGCAAGTAAGAAAAAGAAGCTATGGATGCTCTATACTCTCCAAAGGAGTCAACAGGAGGCATACTCGTGCAATATAAATAGGACGATTAGGCCACAATTGATGTTCCGAGGTACTTAGTTGCGCTAGTCGAAAGCTTTCTAACAGAAAGAAGACTTTGGTAAGAAATGGACCGCAGACGCAGGAAGTACGTTGTCGTCACAGGTGGCCCACAGTTCATTTCTCGGGTCCACTGTTGTGGAATATCATTTATAATGAATCCTTGGTATACCAGATGTCGAGCAGATGACGTAGACGACTATGCACTTCCTTGGAATGCGTGGCGGGATATACGGAAGTCTTCTACACCGATGGCTCAAAAACAGAAGAGGGTTCTGGAGCCGGAGTCTACCTCTCGAATAAAAACGAGAAGTGGGCTTTTCCTTTGGGACAATATGCGACGGTTTTTCAAGACGAAGTTTATGCGATCCTAAGGGTGGCAAACTGGGTGATTGGCGAGCGGTTGAAGGGCAGGCGCATCGCAATCTGCAGTGACAGTCAAGCTGCACTGAGGGCATTGAGCAGTCCTTTGATCACCTCGAAAATCGTTCAGGAATGCAGAAACCGTTTGAACTCTATGTCTAGATTCAATACGGTGGAACTACTCTGGGTACCTGGTCACTGTGGCATAGAGGGAAATGAAATCTCGGACGCTTTAGCGAAAGAGGGGTCAATCTCCCTTATGCCGGGACCGGAGCCAGCAATTGGGGTATCAGTAGCATTGGCTAAATCTGTTTTCAAAAACTGGGAACAAGTTTCCCATAATGACAGGTGGCAGAGCTTAAATGCTGCTCGACACACCAAACTTTTCCTGCCAGAACCCAACATACGTACCGCAAAGTTTATCCTGTCGAAAAGCAGGAGGACTTGCAGGTGTATTGTGGGCATTCTGACAGGCCATAGTTCACTAGCTGGGCATATGTTCAGAATAGGATTTACCGAAGATGATACGTGTCTCTCCTGTAATGAGGAAGCGGAATCCACAGAGCATTTCCTATGTGAATGCCCCGCCTATGGACGCATCAGGCATCAGATCTTTGGTGCCGATGTCCTCCAATTGCGACGGGTAGCATCACATCCACTGACGGAAATCCTACGATACGTTAACGAATCCGGAATATTCCGTTAGACGGGGGAGGCGAGTACAATGGGCCAACACGGCCTGAGTTCTCAGAAGCTGTAACTTCTCCCCCACCATACACACACACACACATGCACTTCCTAGCAGGAAACCATATCCAATGTCACCATGGCACTGGTAAGGATAATTTATATGTAGACTGCTGATAACCAAAACGATGAACTCCGTGCTTAGTCCGTTTGAGGACTGCACTGCATACTGCATGCAATTCCTAAAAAAAGTGCAATTTATAGGAGTACCGTCGTATACCAATGATATGCCGCAATTGCTGGAGTGATGGCATTCGATATTCTGGTAGAAGAGATGTCGCGTATAGTCACTTTGATTGGCGACGAAGGGGGGTAGATGAACAGTCCACGTAACTATCCCACCTACGACGGTGACTCAGAAGATTCAAAAATAAGAGAAGCAGTTTGGAGGAGACATCAGACGACACCGAAAAACCTTAGTATTAGTACTGAAAAAGTCATCGAAAAGACCGCGGAAAACTTCATTTGCAATAGGAAAAATCTCTATGGCAACAGGCTGAAGTAAAGGAGGAAGGAGGTAGTGGGAGACAAGAACATATGAGCAAATTACGGTCTCATTTCTAACCATTGTCGTAGGAGATCCATCTACCGATGTTAAAATGTCAAGGCAGTAACTTAACTACTATCCAGCAAGAGTGCCTGGAGTGTTCGATCGTGGGCCAAACCCAAATTTTAATAGCATCACAGCCGGATAAAATTTACCATCTCAAATACCGACCTAGATAGGATAAATTACATCGGATATGGGCCCACAGCCCCCGAGGGAAAATAGAAGTATCGTCCAATTACATTTAAATTAAACTTGGCACAGAACTCGGATATTAGACGGTAAAGTCCCAAGAATCACACAGTGCAGCAATTATAGAGATATCACGTTGCTGAGTACCATCTATAAGATATTCTCCTCTATCTTGCTAGGCCGGATAGCCCCATACGCTCAGAACATCATTGGCCTATACCAAAGAGGCTTCACTCCAGGCAAATCAGCAACAGATCAGATTTTCTCTCTACGACAAGCGATGAAAAAACTGTGGGAATATCGACATCAGTTGTACCATCTCTTCATCGACTTTAAAGCCGTCTATGATAGCATAGCCAGGGTACAACTGTACACGGCCGTGAGAGAATTCGGTATCCCGACGAAATTGGTAAGACTGACTAAGCTGGCCCTGACCAATGTACGAGGCCAAATAAAAGCAGCAGGTTGACTTTCAAGACCGTTCGACATCAACAACGGTCTACGACAAGGGGAGACCCTATCATGCGTCCTCTTTAACCTGGCCCTTGAGAAAGTGATCCGTGATGCTGAGGTAAATGCAAGAGGTACGATCCTCTTTAAGTCCACCCAACTACTTGCCTATGCTGACGATATCAACATCATGGGAAGAACGACCCGAGATGTACAAACTGCCTTCATCCAGATCGAGCAGGCGGCGATTGGCGCGAAATCTTGGGCTGCACATCAATGAAGGCATGCCTTAAAGTATATGGTGGCAACGTCAGCACCGAAAACCAACCAACCAACAACATCAAACCGCACTGGTAAAACCGGAAGAATAAATATTTCTCCTATTTAGGGTCAAAAATCACAATCGATAACAGCCACAATCATAAAATCCGCGCACGGTTTTTGTCAGCCAACAGAGCCTATTTTAGCTTACAAAACTTTTCCGCTCGAAACGTCTCACTATAGGGCCAAAGCTCTTACTGTACAGGACTATGATTTTGCCAGTTCTCGTGTATTCCTCGGAGACTTGGGTTCTTAGCAAGAAAAATTGCGAACTCTTGGCCGCGTTCGAGAGAAGAATCCTCCGAAGAATTTTTGGCCCCCTACATGAGGATGGACGATTCCGTAGCCTACAAAACGACCAAATCTATGAGCGATACCATGAGCTTCAGGTTGTGGATAAAATCCGGCTCAATAGGTTACGGTGGGCGGGTCACTTAATCCATATGGATGAGGATAATCCAGCCCGGAAAGTCTTTAAGGGCAATATCTATGGTAGGAAAGGAAGACGAGGCAGACCTTGCCTGAGCTGGAGCGATGGCGTAAGTCAGGACGCCAGACAGCTTTTAGGGATATTGAATTGGTGGACCTCGGCGCAAAACGGGGATGTCTGGAGTTCCTTATTAAGGCAGGCCTAGACTGGATACCGGTTGTTGCGCCGTTGATGATGATGAAAGGTCCCAAGAATGCCACGAAGTATAGATCCACAGGTTGGGGTTGGTAGTCGAACTGAACCAATAGAATTTGAGGGTGCTCGGAAAACGCAAGAATAGGAATTTACACCTGTGGAGAACCTCAATGTGTTAGGAGCGTTAGTTACAGGTAGCCTTTTACTTACATACTTTCTGGATTAAATGAAATTCAACTGATCTTGAGTTTCACGGCTGGACAAGAAAATTCTAATTATTAGAGACTGCCAGTGTTAAGTTACATGTCTGAACGAGGCAGTGGGTTGAGCAATCTGTTGCTAAATTACACTAAACGAGTTGAAAAAAAACAGGAATATTGTGATTCCTTATAACCCTTATTGACAACTATATACACGTTTCTTATCCTTGAATGGTTAGCTTTCATTTTATTTGGAAGTTCCATGGAAATTATGATCTTTATCCCCAGCTTAGTTTTCAACTGCCTGTTACCTCTAGATGCAGTCATTCATAGTAATTCTTCCCTCATCTTTTTTAAACCGGGCTTAAAAGTATCCTTCTTCGGCAGCTGATAACTTCCACTTTTCTAGATCCAAATACAATTTTAGAACTTTAATAAAATTCCAGTTATGCTTGAATTTTTATCTTAAGTCGCTGAATCATCAGATTGTTGAAAGGTATACAAATGATTCATTAACGCTTCACATAAATCCATTTATTTTGGGGCATAAATTTTGAACACACATAATTTTATTAAGTTTCAGTATCCCAAGGATAAAGCTAAGAATAATTTAGCCTCACTCGCCTACCCTTGAATTGTATATTTTGATATGGCTTCGTCAACGGATACATCTCCAAACTTGCTTTGAAAGCATCGGGATCTAAAATTTTTGTATGTGCATAATCACCAAGGTCGTCCTTGAAAGAATGGTATGAGAACAGGTCTGCATAGACTTCTGGCTGGTCTTTACGTCGCTTTTTCATTTTGATATAGGGTGTACTTATGTAAATAAAAAGTGCACGTCTGCTGGGAGCGTTCTTTGATATATAAGTCTAATGTTCGCAACAATATCCAGAAGCAATAGTCAGTTACAACTTCCTTAGAAAGAGGACAGCAAATACATACCGTAAAAAAATCAATCACATTTTTCTTTGTTAAAGAATTTAGGATATTTTTCGCGATTTCAAGCTTGTTAAAATTATATAGCTCACTCGAGATCTCTTCAAGGAGCACCTGGAACCTTTGCAAGGAAGTTCTAGGAGTTGGAGCAAAATAAACTTGGAAGGATTTTTTATATCGTTGAAATGAATCGTCTGTCATGTTGGTCAAAACATCCTGAAAAAAGTGAATAACGCCAACTTAAAGGAGAACAATCTTGGTAGGAGCCTTACCATCATATACAGTAGAAATTTTTCAATCCTCTCTTCAATGAAATGTGGCTCCTTATCAGTTTGCACGGCAATATACATTCCATTACTGTTTCTTGTTATCCACGTATCACATTTTGCATTATATCCAATTAAATCCTGGAATTGTGCCAAAGATGAAATTATTTGCGGGTATATGCAGAGAAATGTCTTTATGTCCATTATTAATGGAACAACAGTGAATCTAAACTAACAACATTAAATCCTGCAGAAGGAGCAATTTTCTTGGGCTTAAATGTCCTATGGTATTGAAGGGTCCCTGATTCCCTTTCGGAACGACATGGCTCCCGGTACGTTTAAGATCAAAGATTAAACAAGTCGGGAAACCGGTACCTGGACGCTTCAGGTATGAATGGTTTTGTGTGTTTCTTTTATAAAGCCATTTGAGTATGCATTTGTCCCATTGGAACCTAGCACGTAATACGGACAGACAGACATACTCGAGCGGGTAATCTATAACCGGCTAAATCCGTTAATTGATGGTCGCAGTTATTTATCGAATAGGTAGTTTGGCTTCCGGAACGCTCGGTCAGTAGTTGATATCGCCAAAGTGGTTTTTGAATAGGTCAGAAAAGCCTACGGCGAAGGGGAATACTGCGCACTGGTGACTCTTGACATCAAGAATGCATTCAATTCCACCAGATGGAACCGTATCATCGAAACCCTCACCGCGACACAAACACCAAGATATATATTAAATATAATCTTCGATTACTTCCGACAGCGGAAGCTATTCCATAATTCGGACGAAGGGTCGAAGATGTATGTAATAACGGCAGGAGTTCCGCAGGGGTCTGTTCGGGGCCCTCTGCTATGGAACTTAATGTATAATGGCGTTTTACGACTTCCAGTAGCTAAACAAGCCGTTGTCGTCAGATTCGCAAATGACGTTAGGGTGGTCATAACATCCAATCACCCCGACGAAGTACAGATATATGCGAACGAGACTATACGGACGATCAAGTCTTGGCTTAAAGACCACGGGCTGGAGCTTGCTGAATACAAGACGGAGTTGGTGCTCTTTACAAAACGGCAGAAACAGAAAACTGTTGAAATTGGCATCGTGACGCATGTTGTTAGCCCTCAGCCATCCCCGAAATACCTGGGAGTAACATTCGACTCCAAGTTGAGCTTTAAACCCCACTTAAAGCTTACTGGGCAGAAAACGGCGACTATCAGCTCAACACAGTCGGTAAGAGTCCGGCCTGTGTGTCCTAGATTCCAGATGCGTACCGATGATGGATGGTAGACTCCTGTAGCCTCAAGTGATGTGAATATTACTACCGCCTCCCGTAAGATACTATCTCCAATGATACTAATTCTTCCCTTCCCCGCTCAACCCATTTCTCAATTAAAGAAAACAATGTATGAATCTAGAGACCCTTTTTTGTAGGTGTCTTACCCCTTACTGATTTGCTGTATGATTTCTTCTTCCGGACTAGCTTTTCTCAATTCGTGAGTATAATGCACCTCGTTCATCTTCTTTCTCTTCAGCCTTTGTCTCGTTCATAAGCGGGGTCGGCTCGTCGTGATCGGTTTCGCCATTTGACTCTATCGAATGCCTGATCTGGGTGCAATCTCGAGGCTTTTAAATCCCCATCCAGCGTATCAAGCCACCGTTGTTTAGGCCTTCCTTTCGGCCGTTTACCATCAACTTCGATGTTGAGACCAATCTTGGCAAGTGGATTCTCGTTAGCAGGAATTGCGTGACCATACCATCGATGACGCCTCTTTCGCAATTTTTCCACGATCGGTGCAACCCCATAACGATCGTGGATATCCTCATTTCGGATGTCATCAAAACGTGTCACGCCACTAGTCCAATGTAACACCTTCGTTTCCATTACCGCAAGACGCCGTTCATTGTCTTTTATAGTTGGCCAACACTCAGAACCATAGAGAGCGACAGGACGGACAACATTGCGGTAAATTTTAGATTTGAGACGTTCATTGATACGTCGATCGCAAAGAACACCAGTTGTGGAACGCCACTTTATCCAGCTTGCGTTAATGCGTGAAGCAATTTCATAACGCAGTTCTCCATTGGCTAATAGTGTTGACCCGAGGTATTTAAATCGCTTAGTTCTGGCCAGATGACTGCCGCTGACAGTGATTGTGATTCATGGGGATCGACCGTCAAAAATTCAGTTTTGTTTAGATTCAATCTGAGACGGTGTTGAGGCGATCATTCCATTTTTGGACAAGTTGCGCGAGACCATTTTTGCTATCAGATGCTAGGAAAACATAATCTACATAAACCAATGTGTAGGGCGCTGGACGTTGGA
Organism: Hermetia illucens; assembly: GCF_905115235.1. Lineage (NCBI taxonomy): Eukaryota > Metazoa > Arthropoda > Insecta > Diptera > Stratiomyidae > Hermetia > Hermetia illucens. Next base: position 26,581,500 of record NC_051850.1, read on the forward strand.
TATCCCGTGTGATGGTGTCCATAACAAGAACAAAGAGGAGTGGTGAGAGTGCGCTTCCTTGATGAACACCAACAGAGACACGAAGCGGTTTTGATACACCCGCCATACTTCGAACTTTACTTTTCGGATCGTGGTAGAGCAATTTAACCCAGCGCACGAGTTCTTCTGGCACTAAGTGTTGTCGTAAAGCATACCAGATGAATTCGTGTGGCACACAGTCAAACGCTTTCTCTAGATCCAGAAATGCAATGTAAAAAGGGTGATCCTACTCACGGTTTTTCTCCATGAGTAACGGCGCAGCGTGTATTGCGTCAGTAGCTCCGAAGTTTTTGACAAATCCGGCTTGATTCACGGGTATTTGAACAATTTGGCGAATACGGTTGTCAAGAATGCGTTCAAAAATCTTCATGGTATGGGAAAGTAATCGGTTTGGACAGTAATTTGAACATTCTGCTGGACTACCTTTCTTTTTCCATATTGGAACTGTGGTACTTTCTTGCCAATCAGATAGTGTTCTTCCTTCCTGAATAACCTGATTAAAGAATTCACGAAGCCACAATGTTGGGTCCCAGCTCTTCGCTTTCCAGAGCTCAGATGCGATGTCGTCAGGTCCTGTGGCTTTCCCCGATTTCATTCGTTTTATTGCTTCCTCGACTTCAGTTGCGCTGACAGTTAAGCCATTGTGTGTTTAACGTAGGTACCTGTCGTGGAGACTTAATCCTACGGTCCTCTTCAGACACGGATTGATTTTGTGACCACAATCAGAGCCCTGCTGAGACAAGCAACAACGGTACCAGTCTATACCAAGTGCATGGCTTAGCATTCATACTGGTGGATGCAAGAATTACCTAAATCTCTACCGAACTAAAGAGTACGGCACCCGTATTGAAACGCAACACCACGCCGAGGCCCGAAGGTCTCTTCTCCCTTGAGCATAACCACAACCACCATGAAACTCCCACTAGGGGCCCTACCGCAAATAATCAAGCTGTACTCACATACAACGGGAGTTCACCCGAAGTATGAGAGTCCTGGAGCTATCCCGGTTCCCATGGTACCAGTATACCCCTGGTAAGGTTTCGTGATCAATTTGCCACTTGAGATGAGTCCCCGTGCAGACTCGGGTCTGATCGCCCTAATTAAGCCTTTGGAGCATTCGCCTACTACATCACGGCCGTCAAACCAAAGTGAGTACAGCGTCTCCCGGTGCCACCACTATGGAGGTTCTCCTCGGCCACTTGGTTTTGGTTTGGCCAACAGGGTTGCCGCCCCGTCTTCCTCACCGCCACCTCTGAGCACCAGTTGCGCTGACAGGTGGAACTGGTCCAAATGATTATGGAAGTGGAGAATGAGCAAATTTTTCAGTTGAAATCTGCTCGAAGTATTCTCGTCATCTAACTGTTGCGGCTCGGCGGTTGGTAAGCAAAGTACCGTTTTTGTCATTAACGTAACAGAAGTGTTCGATATCCTGTGTACGTTCGATACGGCTTTCAGTAAGTCGATACAGATCTCTCTCGCCATCCCGAGTTTCAAGTTTATCGTAAAGATTTTTGTAATAGTTCGCTCGGGTGACAGCGACCGCTTTCTTTGCTTCCCGGTTGGCATTCTTATAAATTTGCCAATTAGCAGGCGTTTTATCATCGAGAAATTTGTGGTAGAGGCGTTTCCTTTCACCGACCTTTATTTCAACATCATCATTCCGTATCTCGATAGATGTATCGCTTACCCGGCTTGGTGACCCCGAGGGTTGCAGAGGCCGCTTTGTGGATCGTGTGTTTCATTTGGTTCCATAATTCCTCCATATTCGTGATGGTCGGCAATCGTATGAGTGAGACCGTTTCTTCTTTCTTCTCTGCAAGTCGCCATCATTTAATGCGGAGCGGGGCAGTGCGTTCCTCACGCCGTTTTATCGGTGGCTTAATTCGCAGGACAGGCCGATGTTGAGGTGCGATGGTTTCATAGGGAACGACTTTGCAATCAGTGACAGTGGTAAAATGTCGGCGTCTTATGAGAATATAGTCGATTTGCGTTTTACTGTTCCCATTATAAAATGTAGGACGATAAGACAATCGTTTGATGAACCATGTATTCATAAGTACAAGGTCATTGTGTCCACAAAATCGATTATACGCTCGCCAATGAGGGTCCCCAATGAAACACGGCCCCATGGCACCTGTTACCGTCGGTTTATTCCCCTACATGTCCATTAACGTCGCCGGCAATGATAATATAGCCGTCAGCAGACACGTGGCAAGTCTTTTCATCGAGAAGTTGCCAGAAGACATCTTTCTCGGCATCAGGTCTGTGGTACGTACGTGGTGAAGTAGTGAATAGTGCGATCAGCTGATATAATGGTGAGCTTCATCAGCCAATCATCAAATCGTTCGACTTCTTTAATGGCATCACCGAAACCCTCTGAGATGGCAATGCCAACACCATATTGAATATGCGCGTTACCAAAATAGAGAAGTTTATAGCCATTTTTACTGCGTTTGCGTTCAATGTCGCAGCTTTTAGTACCAGACCACCGGGTTTCTTGCAGAGCGCAGATATCAATGCGCCTTTTCCGAAGGGCTTTTGCGAGTTCCTCCGTTTTTCCAGTTAGGGTACCGACATTTAGCGTGGAAACACGTATTTGTTTTGTTAGGACTAACTTGCTTACGTCCTGACGCCGTCTATGCGTCTCGTTCATTGACAGATATATGTAAAGGAATTACTCTCGTGATGACAAATACTGCCTTACCCGATGCAGTCGTGGATACGCTGGACACTCTCACTGTGACTTGATTTCGTGTTTAGGAAGGGTTATACTGTATACAATACGTTACAAACCAACAACAAGTCTGGAAACCGGAAGTTAGACGTTTCAGATATAAAAGGTTTTATGTTTCCCTATGTGAGGAGCAATGAGTGCATGACAATTCCGGGTGTAAATAGTTCAGCCGTTTACACAAATAATTTAAACTGGAAAGAACTACAAGTACTAATCAGGAGCTTGCATTTGATACTGCGCACCCCGCGCACCCCCGTTTCATGCATGGGGAACCGCCCCTTTAAACTTCACGTCAGTTAATGTCACTTACAGCAGGCATGAGTTTTCATAGTTCTCATATGTTCACCAAATGTGGTTTAAATCGGTGTAGACAGGCAGACAGTGAATCGATTCTAATAAGGTTCTGTTTTACACAAAATCTTAAAGAAACAAACGCTTTGCAAAATTCATCCCTACTTACTTTCGTCTGCAAAAATTCCAGGCAAGGAAGCTCCATAATACGCACCAATAAACCAGTTATAACGACATCATATTCCTTGCGAGGCCCACATTGCAAGTAGAGAAGGGTACAGCATAATTTTGAATATTTGGTGTGATAATCGAAAGAGTAAGATTCTCCTTTAAAGAATAATTTTTAACTTGAAAAGTCAGGAAAAAACTCATGAAAAATTAAGTATTGAACTTACCTTCTTTCAATTTATAATCTCTGGGTGGCAACAGCTGAAGCATGAGAAGTGGGGATTTGATAGAATATGTTTTCTCCAATTTATCTTTAAGAAAATCGGAAAGTGCCAAGGCGTTTTGCTTGTTGGCATTCCCATAAATAAAACACTCAATATTTAAACGATGGAAAAAATCTTTTAAAAAATGGTCGAGATCCTTCAAAGTTGTGTCTAAAATTCAAAATCATTTAAAACAATTAAAAAAAAAAACTAAAGTAAAATCTGATAAATACCTTTCATTACATCCCCGTAAGATGCATTCGGATAGCATTTTTGTGTAATTAAAAAGTGGACACATGATAAGGCGTGCTTATAAGATTGCTCGGTCAATGCATTTTTTAATTGACGTATGCGCTCCTCTTTGAAAATTTCGAATACTTTCTGATCGACTTTGAATTCAAACAATTTGGTAATAATAGATTTCAGAAGTATAGAAAGTTTGTGAGAATAGCCAGCGAATATGACCTGCAAAAATTCAGGTTACACGGATTAATTTTTCAAGTGGCGCGCAGGGCTTGCCAAAAGTGTAGCTAAAATCTGGAATTCCAAGAGTTGAAATCCAAAAATCTGGTTCAGTGAGCTCTTCAATCACATTATTAAGGAACCGTTTCAAAAAAAAAAGCCTTCCAGCAGAATTCCAACAAGTTACCGACTTTTTCGTTATATGACGAACCTAATTCCAATAAAGACGGTTCCGAGCCGGTAGAGAAAGGAGGAGAGATGAGTCACTACAGTGTATATGAAGGGGAAACCACCTGTCGTCTCAGATGGACCCTGATTCTGAGCATCCACTATTGACGCATCTTATACCCCACTGAGCTAGGGGCTCCCTTTGGAGCCGGGGATCGAGAATTCACTGAACACAATTCATAGCCTGCCAATTTTGATATTTTATTCCTAAAACGTTGTCAACACCTTGCAGAAGAATGAACTTATCGGTTGTCACCTTCGACTATCCTTCGTGGACGGTATACAAATTATTTTTTGTAATGTTCTTAGGGTCCTTGACAACGGTACCGAAGGTCCCCAGAATGCTCACTTTCTCCAACTTGACCGAGAGTTCCTGCACGGCAAGTTGAAATTCTGAGAAAACATTGGGTACGATTAGATGATGGAAGTACGGAAAGTACCCCTTTCGCTATTGCGGTATTGTGATATTGTACCCCGAAAAGTCTGAAAACCGCAACCGTAAGGTACGCTCCTATGACCTGGAAACCGGTTCCGGACAGGACACTGACTACAATATTACGATGCAGAATGAAGAACATCTCAATAGTACAGCGCTATGGACAACAGAGGCTTCCGATATAGAGGAGGAAGAAGTTTTCTATGGGCAACTGAATGCAGTCCCGGAGAGACTTCCCAAAGATGACATTGTGATCGCGATAGATAATATGAATGTCAAGGTAAGTTCTGACAACACCTAGCTCGGACAAGTGATGGTGAAACATAGCCTTGTTGATAGCAACGATAGCCGTGAGGGGATTTGCGAATTTCTGCAGTCTCCACCGCCCCGTCATTGGCGAGTCATTGATTGAGGAAAAAGAATGCCACAAGGCCACTTGGGTTTCCTCTAGCCGCTGGCGGACGGGCAAGGTTGGCTACATTGTGACCACTAGTCGATTTAGCTCCCAACTTAATGTCGCTCGATGTATTAAGGATGCACTTTTGCTAAATTTTCCGAAATCTACAAATGCAACTTCCTCAACTTTAAAGTGGGGCTGTTCCAGGCTAATCTTATTTCTATGTTGCTATATGCGGGTAGTACATGGAAAGTGACCACCACTGATATAACGTATCGAACGGGTACTCTAGGCTGACATAATTTCAAACTAACTATATTGATGAGAAAGCCAAACTGAATGTCGATAGGCCACAATTCAAAAAAAGCAACAACTCCATCGCCCGCTATGCTATCGAATGGAAATTACTGTCCCCAAATAGCTGACGAGTGGGTCGCCCCAGAAACACAAGTCGTAGAAGAGTGGAGATGGTGATGGATGTCAAGTTATGGCGGAAGCTGAAGAAAGGGGCGTAGAGAAACCATCTAGGTAATTATGTAGGCCCCTCTATTATATATTTAGCTTCACTCATTGTCTGTTCCTATTTTCAGTCCCCCAAAATTGGAGATCTGTCTTTTCCACTTCTCTCTTCAAGCTTGGCAACCTAAAAATTCATTGTAGACATCTCTTGTATTTGTCATCATTCTCGCTTGGACTATACTGTCGTTGGATATTTTGTAATGAGTATACTGCATGAGCTGATTAAACGTTAACGTTATCGCCGCCTCCTGAAAATGATGATATGATCCATAATGCCAGTGAAAGCATTATTTTCTTTTATAACGCTTTGTGTGATTCCAGTTAACCCGTTGGGAAGTTTCGTGCCCACGTACTCGAGGAGGGGGATCAGACCCGAGTCTGCAAGGGACTCATCTGAAGTGGCTCTGCCACGAAGCCTCACCGGAGGTTATCTGGTACCAGGGGAACCGGGATGGCCCTCTGAGAGCATATGCTCTAGGAGAATTCCTGGAGGATGTGTTCTCGGCCCGGTTATTTGCGGTTGGCCCCCTAGTGGGAGTTTCATCGTGGTTGTGGTTATGCCTAGACCGCGGGCAGAGCTCCTCGGAGCTCAAGCGTGGAGTTGCGCTGCACAGCTCGGGTACCGTACCCCTTAGTTGCGGCAGAGGTGTTAGATAGGCCTCGCATCCGGTATGAATGCTGAGCCTGCACTCAGTATAAACCAGTACCGCTGTGCTAGTCATGGCGGGGCTCTGATTGTGGTCACAAAATCAATCTGTGTCCGAAGAGGACCGTGCGATTATGCCTACACGGCAGGTACTCACATTAAACCCCCCAGGACTTTTATAACAGTTTGTGATGGTGAATATTGTTTTTGATTTCTGCAGGATTTTATCTTCACGTGAGTACGGCTCGACTTTCTTGGAACTTTTGCAACCATAATCAATACCATAGTTTGCGTTATTTATTGCCGAGACTTGCTGCCACCAGAAGCACAAGGTCTGATTTTAGCTTCCCATAGGGTTCACTTAAGAAGTCGCTTGAAAATGAAAACGCTGAGGGACTTTTCAAAGCTTGACGACAAATTTATTTTATTTTTCCGTTCCAGTTAACACCTCCTAGCCAAAACCCTTGGCATGACTTTCCGAAGTAATCACATATGAGCTGAATTGTAAGAGAAATAATTGCAGCCTGTGGAGAATAGGAGTCCCTCTATATTACCCTGTTCCTTGTGCTTAAGAATACACTCAAACTTTTCAAAAAATCGTTGCTTGTCGAAAATGGCGACTAAAAGCGCGTGGGCGGGCATCCTGCAAATTTTGAAGCTTTACTGCTATTGAAACGCCAACAACACCTTGGATAGGACTGACCTCACGCCGAAAGCCATTGGCTATAAAAAACGGACTATGATTTTTTACTGGAATGTGCACACACTTGACAACGGTGGCGACGATCCTCAGAATACTTTCTGCAACTCGAGCGAGAATTCCAACGAAGAAAGATTGTGGGACTTTGGAGAGTATTCCTCTCCCTCTTGCCACGCCAATGGTTACATGCGTTTTTACTCTGGAAAACTGAATGGTAGCTGACACGAAACCTCTCTCCACCTGGGAGTCGGTTTCTGACACACTTCTGACTGCAAGATTCCGGTCCAGGTTAAGGAATATTATAATTGTGGAGTGTTATGGTCTAACGGAGACTTCCAATATAGTGGAGAAAGATGTTTTCTACGAGCAATTACACAAGAGTTCAGGGGAGGTTTCCGAAAGGTGACATTGTGATCGTAATAGGTGACCTGAATACCAAGTTCTTACCACAGTTTGCTCAGACATGTGGTGCGAAAACACAGTCTTGGTGGCCATAATGATAATAGTGGGTTGTTTGTGGATTTCTGCAGCTTGCGCAGCCTTGTCATTGCTAGCATCGTGTTCAAGTAGAGAGCCTATAAGGTCAGATGGGTTTCAACTGACCGGCGCCATATGAGGAATTAGATTGCCTACTTTGCGATTAGCAGTAGATTTAGGAGTTGCCTCCTGACGATGATCAGCAATTGAAAAGGTGTACGGAACCGTATCACATCCGGTGAAGTTCTCCCTCTTTCAGATGAAATGATTAGACACCGTAACATGCGGGTACGGACTGTTCCTTCAAGCTGGGCTTAACGGTCTCCCGAACAGTTATTAATTGCTGCCCTTGCAGTTATTGCAGATATGCTACTTCTACTCATACGGAAATCTTTGGAATCCGAGACCTTTCCCAGAGAGTAGAAGAAGAGGATAATCGTGACCGTTAAAATTTCAAAGAATGGTATCCTTTTTGAGTTTGACAACTGAAGAAGTATTTAAGTGCTCCTTGTCTTCGTAAAGATAATAGCTCAAATAATCCTGGAACGCAGCAAGGGACATCTCGAAGCTTGATCGTCAGAGAACAGGTTGGCTTCTGTTCCGGATTCTCTTGCATGGACCACATCAACACCCTATGGACCATTCTGGAACAGTCCGTGGAGTTTAAGTCTTCGCTACACCTGCATTCATCAATTTCGAGAACACTGTCGAGAGCGGCAATTGGGAGTGTATCTGGAATGCCCTAAGCAGGTGCGACATTATAGATAAACTAAAAGCTATTATCAGAGCGACATGAAACAGTGCAGAATGTCACGTGCTGCATCAATGTAAAATCTTAGAACAATTTGGGGTCCAAAGCGGAGTTGGCCAGGGTTGCATCTTGTCACCGATACTATTTCTTCTTGTTATCGGTGACGTTCGGTGTACTGCCTTGCCTGCAGGATGTGGAGGAATTCAATAGACTACGACATTTGTCTTTAAACACCTCGACTACGCTGATGACATTTGTTTGCCTCCACACTGCTTTCACCGAGTGATGGATCTGGGCCAAATGGCTTTGGATTTGGAAAGAGAGGGCAAGTATAGTTGGACTGAAGACAAACACCAACAAAACCTAGGCTCTTAGTCTGACAAGTCATTGCGCTCTCCCTATTTGCATTAATGGGCAGAGCATCGAAGGCGTCGATCAATTTGTGTATCTCGGAAGCGTGGTTTCTGCCGGCGGTGGTACCAAAATGGATGTTGTAGACGCATTAACAGCGATAGATCTACTTTCGTTGCCCCGTCTAAAATTGGGGTTATCTCAATACCAAGATCATGAGACTGTTCTGTGCTAATGTTTTTTCTGTGTTACTATATGACAAGCACATGGAAAGTGAACCCCATCGTTACTCAAAATTTCCAAGCCTTCGTGAACATCTGTTTGCGACGTATCATCTGAGTATGCTGGCCTGATACTATTTTAAACGAAAAACTTGATTGGCCCACAGGAGTATCATCCGTACATGACGACAATTATATTGGCGACTATGCCATGTAGTGAACTGTTCTATCCTAATATGGCTGACGGACGGTTCAGTGGAGGCGGAGTGTAGGCGTCTTTAGAAGTTCTGAGCTCAAGCGCATCTCAGCGAGCGCTACCGCGTAGGTATGGTTCGGCGCGCTATACCTCACCAAAGAAAAAGGGAAATCATATATTTTACCAAAATATTTATCTATAATTATTTGTCTCTATTCTGTGCTCCCGAGAAAACTCTCGATCCGGGGGGAATCGCCAACCCCCTTCTTGGCAAGCCTAGTTGGAGCACGTATCATCAAATCATCAATAAGAACCATATCAATTGGGTGTGTTAAGAACTGTAATTCTATCGACGCGACATACGCCAAGTTGTTACTCAAGCAGGAAATTCATCCTCACTGTATTACCTTTCTGGATCTAAAAAAAATCTTTAGTCTGACATATGCTCTGACAGTATCTAGTTCCAAAGGAACTCATTCGTTAGTTGAAGTACTGGGATTCGAAGAACAGGATTGAAAGTGTGGCAGCTACATAAAACCAATCCGGGGTTTCATAGGCGTTCACTAAAGAAATGCCCTTTCTCCACTCGTATGGGGCGTCTAATACCTAGTGACCTGCAAAGCCCATGTTTCTCTAGCGTCTCACAAAAAGCCTATATTGAAGAACTGTCGCCCATTATGGTTCCGACTGATGTATAGTCACCAAAGACAATGAAAGATAAGAAGTTGTACATGAAGCCCTTCGTTAGCTAAATTATCCTGAACATCCAAGTCGATGCAAAAAGCCAAAGATCGGTCAAAACAACCGTGACTTGACATGCTGGACAGTGATTAAAAGTTTCTTAAATTCACCCTGATGAGGCTTAACATCGTCAGAAGTGGTAAACCTTATTCATAAGAGCCGACTCCACTACCGAAAGACCTTTACTTCTAAACGGACAAAATTGATAATTGAACATACCTAAATAAATAAGGACGAATAATACAGAATGTACCCATTGTGGGAAAATCGTGATTGAGGCATATTTTATGGTCATGAGGAGAGCTGACTTGCTAAGGCTATTGATCTGAGTATTGATGTCGATGGGGAACGACTAAAAGGCCGAACGAAACAACGATGGTTTTCTACCCTGCGTGGTGATTTGACATCCTGTCGACTTCACCGAGATCAGGCCTATGACCAGAGAAAATGGCTTAATCAATCGAAACGGGCTGACCACTTACTCAACAGGACAAAGGCTAAAGTTGAAGAAGAAGAAGGAGGATATGGGACACAAGTATAACTGATATTCTTTTTTTATTTAGATTTTAACTCAACTCCCGAAAATTACTAAAAAGATCCTTACCTTTATCCCAGTCAAGCTAGGTGCCATCGAAAACTGCAATCCAGCTAAATTAATATAAAATAAAATTTCATATACTGAATCTAAAAATATAGCCACAAACATATGCATTAAATTTGAAAATATCTCATCATCTGCCACAATAGGATTTGAAAATTCGATATGCATATATGTTTTCGGAGTTTTCACTTCAAAATTTTGCTTATACCACGTGCGCAAACATGGTGAATCGAAAATTATTACAGGGGTCGGATGGGCTGGCATTTCCTTCGGGAATATCGTGAAGTCAGTTGGTATGTAGGGGTTAGGTGGAGGTAGATGGAATACGTTATTCGCTCTGCTCTTTTCCCATTGCTGCAAGAAAATACATTAGATAAATTTCATCCGAGTGAGGTTCACCAATAATTCCGAAATTTTTGAATTACTTGAAGAAGCGGCTGCGGTAGAATCTCTTTACGAAATTTCGTTTTATATATGGGTTCAACTTCATATGTAGTCGGTTCGTATTTCTTAGCAACTAGGAATATCCTGCATTGAGAAGGTCTCAGCGCATTGATTAGATCTTTGAGCAGCTCTGGTCGCCATTCGATATTCAGTGCTGGACCCGTTATAAGTTCCTCCATGGGATAGAGCTAGCAATTGCAAATTCTAATGAATATCGTCTGAAGAGTTCTAGGTTGCCTAGGCTGTGTAGTAACCTATAGTTACCTGCATCGCATGCACCAAATGAATGACAAAGGCCCTCGCGTTCTGCCTCTCCCCATGTCTAAAATCCAAATCCTGAATATTGGTCATCTCATCAAAAAGCCATTTTTTGGGACCCTCGTTACGCAACATCGTCATGTATTCAAATACTAGCTGGATTATTTCGTCCACGTGCTCAAGACCGTCTTCTGTTAAATTGATTGAAATCTCCAGTAGCCCAAAGGAATATGGAACTTTCAAATGGTTTGCGCATATCCTTTTGTTAAATGTGGACATAATTTGAAACAGGAAATTTAACAAAGGCTTCAACCCGTCACTCACTTGTTACTCCAATGTCGCTCTCTTAACTGCGAAAATATACTACCCTTTCCCTGATGCTCGATAAGACGCGTTACATACTCTTCCGGCTATTGATGAAGCATTCCCCAACTTTATACTAAATAATAATATAATTACCTCAAAATTGTACTCACCCTTGCTCGGAAATGTCGTGTGAAATCGTCCGTTGTGAAGCTGATAACAAGCGACCTATAATCCTTTATGGGAGTTACATAGACTTTCGTTCCATATTCCTCTGGCAGATAAGGTGGACTGGTCCACACCATGTGTTCAACTTTTTTATTTTCAATTTCCGAGAATTTGGACACCACCCATTCTTCAAGCTTGTCTAAGGATTCTGAAAGAGATTATCAGCTATAGCAAATGCAAAGACACCGCTTCATTGCGCTTGTTAATATTTAAATACAATTTTGGGTGGGAGCAGGGATGAGATTAGGGACAAGGCATAGGGTAGGATACATGCCGGAAAGAGTTGGGAATAGGAAGCTAGGGACAGGGCGTTTTTGTCAAACCTACGCAGGTGACTTCATACACAGGGAATGGAAAATTTCAACGGAAAAGACGGCAATGGTCTCAGTTCCCCGGTCATCTTCATGTTCCTGTGAAACACAAGTTTTCCACTTTTCTAGAGATTAAAGGATGATTTCAGCAAATCTCACCGAAATAGGAACTCAGACCTGGCGTTGTAGGACCAGCATGGCCTCGGGATCGCAGAATGGAAGTAAATCTCGAGTTCCGCGAAGGGTACATCAAAAATGTCCGCACTACGTGTGTTATGGGACGATGCGATACGGAAAGTAATATCCGAATAGGCGGAGCAGTCCATCAGACAATTGCAGAGTTTGAAAAGAGTACACATATCAAGGAAGATACGGCGTTGCTGCAAGGAGGAGAGATTGAGAGTGCGAAGTCGTGATGGATAATCAACCCGTGGAAGGTTCTTTTTGTGAAAGAAGGTGCGGGAGAATTTGCGTTGTACAACTTCAAGAATGCGGCAGTCACGAATGCGGAAGGGGGACCAGACTACACAGCAATATTTAAGGATGTTTCTGACAAGGGAATAAAAGAGTGTAAGGAGGGCTGAATAGAGGTAAAATCGGAGGAGGAACATAGGATAAAATCAGACATGTTGGAAGCTCTATTGATGATGTCAACGAAGTGGGAATTGAAAAGAAGTTTGTCGTCGAATATTACACCCAGGCCTTTGAAGGAGGTCAGTAATGAAAGGGGTTGTCCACTGAGAGAATAGGAAAAGGATGTTGGAAGGATTTAAGCAAGTAGCACATCCAGTGGCATTTGTTGACATTTAGTGTTAGCTTTTTGACTCAACACCAAGGGACTAAATTATCAATGTTGGACTGTAAGAAAGCACAGTCCAGCGGAGACGAAACAGAGGCAAACAATTTAAGGTCGTCTGCACAGAGCAGGTGAGGATGGAGGCGAAGTCATTGATTAAAAATAGGCAGAGTAGCGGGCCAAGTATAAAGCCTTGAGGAACACCAGAGGAAAAAAGGACACTACAAAACGAGATAAGTAACCATGAAAAGAAACTTTGCAGGAACGGTATGAGAGATAGGAGGAAAGCCAGGAGATGATTAAAGCATTTGCCAACAAAGTTGATAAAGAAGATTTGAAGCCGTAGATCTGTTTCACGAAACCATACTGGTCTTTGACAGTAAAGTGGCCAAAGTGCGCGGTCAACTAGTCGTTGACGAATCTTTTCAGGATTTTGGAGCAAGAGAAAAGAAGAGAAATGGGCGGCAGTTCACAGAGAAGAGTCTCCGCTCTTGAGGATAGGGATGATAAGGGTCTCTTTCCAGAGATGGGGAAAGTAGCATTCTTCTAGATTTTGTTGTAGATTATACTCAGGGGGAGGGAAATGTGTTTTATACTGTTAAGGACGAAGAGGTTAGGAAGCACATCGGGTCCAAGTCCGACATTGGGGCCAAGATTACCAAAGAGGAACTCAACCAAGTAAGGCGAAAGGAGAGGAATGGCCAAAGATTCAGAGCAGTCTGCATTTATGAGAGGTGTAGAGGATGGAGCGCTCGAGGGAGAAAACACTGAAGGAAGTTTGTACAGAGAAGGTCGCAGGATTTTTGTGGGGAGTTGGCAGTGGAGTCGGCGAAACTGATTGAAGAAGGGAGAGATTGAGTGGGATTACGAGAATTGCGAGCGTGAGAACAAAAGGATTTTAAGTTCAACGCTTCTACACGCTTTTCTGACCATTGAAATCACAGTATAGCATATAGCCTTAAAGGGAGCAAGGTTGGCGTCATTCTTAGAAGCCCGACACTTCTTCCGCAGTGTATGTTTCAAGCGAATGTTAATAAGAATTTCCATTGTGAACCAAGTTGGGTACGAAGGTAGGCAGGGAAGGGAAGAAGGTCCTTTGCAGAAGGAGAAGTATCCTTAGGATTTCCACCCATCTAGGAGGCTAAATATTTGCGAATAAGTCGAGAAGTGTGCAATTGAAGTCAGATTGCTCATCGATAATGGACCGCGCTTGAAGATTTTTGTTGAGAACCATAGGATGGAGATAAATCTCTTCTTCCAATCTGTGGGAAAATGGACGTTGAGAAGGCAGTAGTTGATAATTGAGAAAAAAAAATTTAAAATGTTTGGAGTACATTTTTTAGGACTATGGAGGGGCGTGCCTGGAACGATGTCTTGAGAGTATCAATTTCTAAATAGTTTACGCTGAAAGGTCTTTCTGTGTTTGATATCGCCAAGGGTGGAATGAAACTAGTTTATGGTAGTTTAAGAAGCGAGGCGGAATCAGTTCATTGCATATTGCTGAATTACTTCAGTATATCGGCGAACTGGCTGGTCGATAGTGTCGTTGGATACCATGAGGTTGGATGGAACCAAGAACAGATCGAGTCTGGATTTAAAGATGTGGTTGGTACGTTTCCAGTTCTTCTTCTGGAAATCCCAAAACGCATGGCGGGAGACGGGTTCCTCGCCATGGATAGATGTGCCCACTTTAACCTTCAGACGAACGACGAAATATTGCTCAGATACAACCAGGTGAACTCTCAATGCTAAAGATACGCTTGACTTGTAGAATAGAGTCTGTATACTCTGAATTACGAGCCCTATTGGGTTAGAAGGTATTAAAGCAGCGCATGAACTAGCTAGGAAAAGAGTAAGAACGACGCTCTATGTACCAGAGCCTTTGTGTTTAATGGGAAAAGAGAAAAGAGGAACGGTTGAAGGAACAGTTGAAGGAACTATACTGGATGAACTTACCAAGAAACTATCAGTTCAGAGTGGTTGTGGGGACATATGAACCAAAGTGCTTACAGAATTGTTTGAATTACAACAAGATAAACTTTAAAATTATAGATCGCTACAGACTATATGGTTCTAGCATCTGAAAAAACTAGGGATATCTGAGGACGTTGTATGAATATTCTTTGAGGAGAGCAGTGAAACCTTAGTGCATATCCTGCGACTCAGATTTTAGTGTGCTCTTGTTCCGAGATACAAGAAAATTTATGATTTAAAGCGGCAATCAGGATTCCCCATTTCCCGGCTATTTATATGACTAACCACCCATGTGAAGACATGTTCTCAGTGATAGTTGAATAAATATCTCAACAGAAAACAAAAAAAAGCAAATTGTAAGGTTCACCTTTCCCAAGTACGACTAGACACATCAAATTGGCTGAAAAGTACTTTTTAAAGAAATCCATCAGCTCGTCTCTAACATTGATGCCCATCTTCTTCGGTATTGTTTCCAATGTCATGGAATTCCCTGGAATAAAATCAGCAATAAGTGGCCAAACCTAACAAAATATTATACTTAAAGCATACCTGTCCCAAAACCCTTGAATGGATGTTTCGGATCTGCTAGATGCTTATTGAGTTGACGAATTCGCCATTGGTCATCGTATAAATTTTTCTCGAATTCTGTATTGATCTTACGGAAAGAAAATTTTTAAATAAAGGTGCGTTTATATTTTCCTGAAGAAAATCAGTGTAAAAAAATGGTGCGTTATCATATACTTTATAGACAATCAAATATATTAAGCCCTGCCTTTGAAAAGTAGATGTAGACAGTCATATATTCGATGACGGACAAGGCCAATGGAAAGAAACTGTTTCCCTTGTTGTTTTTTCGCAGGCCCTGCATTACGATAGCTTACTCCCAGGGAAAGCTCCGCTTGGGCGGTTACTGTATTTTGCCCCAATTGATTTTAGGACGATTATCTACTAGCAGATTTATGGTGGGAATTGGGTTTGACTACATAGTCAGCAATACAATCATCGTCTCTTCTTAATGAGTAAATTATGTATTTCCAATAAAGTCAGCTAATAATGTAGTATCTGATCCGGACCATAAAGCATTTTGAGACCTGTATCTTGCACATCCTCTTGGTAGCAAAATGAGGGAGGTGAAATTCGAACTCATTTTATTGAATTAAGGAACGGGAGGGTAAATTAAACTCCTACCTGCCCGTCCATTCTGACCTGATCCCATCCGAAACCCGGCAGACTTATCAAATTTATAGCATATAATGAGTATCATAAGGATGACCTACGAAGTAAAACTGAATCGCTGATGATTAGCGACGCTAAGGGCCTCAGCATCCGGACCACGACGACCCATTTTCTCCCAAAGGAACAGATTTTCTTACCGGCAGAACTGCTCCATACACCGAAAAAAACACATGGAGGCACTAAACTTTCCAAGTTTCTTTTCATTTTTTTTTTAATTCCAGGAAACAGTCTTCATATCTCATTATTTTTTAATGATATCTTACGTGACTTTTATTTTTGTCATAGTTTTGTTGACAACTTTTATTATTTGTGAATCATCCTTGAATTGTTCAAAAAATTCTCCCCAGCATTCAATGTGAGAAAGTGTAATCTGATCTTACTTTAGATCTTACCCAATCAGATCCGGAACATTTTAAATAATCAGAAGCCAATTTCAAGGGCCTGTAACAGTTTTTGGGTATGATTAACTTCTATAGACGTTTCACATCCAGCACTTCAAATATCCCTAAACGACTTAGTAGTTAGCAGCGGCAAACGAAAGGGTGGTCTTTAGTAATGATTCGTAGAATTGCGGGATGGCCAAGTGGTCATCCATGGTCAACCACGAAAGCAGAGCTATCCTAGAAACCTAGAAAAAAATGTGGAGAAATTAATCATGCTGGTTCATCAGCACCCAAGTGCAGTGCTACTAAAGTACCCCTTCGACACATGCTTGCTTCAATGTGAAACTCGAAAATGTGAAGAGGAAGGCTACTGCAGTGACTGCACAATTTTCTACACATCATCGTAGAACTCCTCAAAGTCCTCGGAGATCTACGTCTGACACTGAATTCCAGAAACGCACTCGAAGAGTTGCTTTCAGCTCCTCCTCCCATCACCAGCCGAAAGATATGCGTAAACAATATGTATATGCGCATACTGGCCTAGCAATTTGAAATTCCCTGTTAAAGTGGATTGAATGAAAGATGAAAGAGACCCCGCTTATCAGAATAGCATCTGGCTGGCCGGAGTATTTGACATTCCACAAGTGAATGATCTATACTGTCCGATCCGTCGACAACACACTTTGAGGACGAGCTAGCAACTCCGGAAGGGTTAGCAATTATCCCGTAGATGTGACAATTGGTAAAGCTGACGTTTGCCCACTCTCCATGCAAGGGATATTGTTCTCGATGGGAGCTGACACAGATTTTATTGATATAGACACGTAAAGATTAGCAGGCAAGATATTTTCTAATTATAACCGATGTTAAAAATAGTTATCGTTCCGATGCTTGTAGTTCTTCTAAATAAAAATAAAACTAGGTAACCAGGTAGCTAGCTTATTTATTTAACCGATGTTAAGTTTGACGTATCTCACTACCGTGGCATGTTGAAGAATGGGTAACATAAACCGCGTACGTCATGATCCAGAATATACCTATTGAGACCGAGCAGATAATCTTTCCTTCCGGTAGCTGGCAACAAAAAACTGCTTCGTGTCTCTGTTGGTGTTCATCAAGAAAGCGCATTGTTACACGGGACATCAAACGTCCAGCGCCCTATACACTGCTTTATGCAAATGATGCTCTGCTGGCGTCTCATAGCACATCATGATCTCGAACAATTTATCTAAAAATGGAATTATTGTCTCAGATTGAATTTCAATAAAACTGAATTTTTGACGACCGGTCCCAATCACTGTCAATGGCAGTGACAAGAACTAGGCGATTTAAATATCTCAGGTCAATGCCATCAGACAATGGAGAACTGCGTTATGAAATTGCTTCACGCATTAGCACAACCTGGATGAAGTGGCGTTCCACAACTGGTGCTCTTTGTGATCGACGTATCAACGAACGTCTCAAATTTAAAATTTTCCTCAATGTCGTCCGTCCTGTCGCCCTCTATAATGGCCGACTATAAAGGACAATGCGTTAATGAAGACGGAGACGCTGCATTGGACTAGCAACAGGACATGCTTTGATCACATCCGAAATGAGGATATCCGCGATTGCACCGATCGTGGAAAAATTGCGGGAGAGGCGTCTTCGACGGTATGGTCATGTAATTCGCGCTAACGAGAAATCAGTTGTCAAGGCCGGCCGAAACAATTTTGGCTTGATACGCTGGATGAGGCTTTGAAAGCCTCGCGATTTCATCCAGATCAGGCTTCCGATAGAACAAAAGCCGACCCCGCTTTTGAACGGGACAAAGGCTAGGGAAAAAGACAAAGTGGGAGTACAGGCTGTCGAAACTTCCTTTTGAACTCTACTTCAAATATGGAAGTTTTGAGATTTTAAGTATTTATTCATTCCAAGAAAACAAATGCAGTAGAGTTCTGATAATTCGTATGAACTAACGATTCAGGAGTGCAAAATGAAGAAATTAACTCTGGGGCCGGAAAATTTGTACGAATTAGCCGGAAATACGAATAATCGATGTACGATGTACACTGTATTATCACAGTGGAGTCCCGATAATTCGTATATCGATTATTATAATTTTGCCGGTCCCTCTTATTTTATTTTTTTATTTTACACTTTCCATAATTGGTAATCGTAATCGATACTTCGTACCAAATCCCCAATCCATTTACCATAGGAATTATTGGAATTCTACTATATATAATGTACTATACTATACAATACTATACTATAATGTAAAACAAAAGATAACATAATCAGATGATAAATTACCACTTTTATCTCTCGTGCCACAGCAGCCTCTGGAAATAGTGGTGATATAAAATGTTGTGAAAAGCGATCTAAAGCCTCCTCGAACTTTTCCGGTACTATTTCAAAATAAAATCTGGTCATTGATGCATACGCATAAGCATTTGATCTTCCACCATTTTTTGTTAGGAAACTCTGATAAGAATTATCTTCAGGATATTTTGCGGATGCAACTGATATTGCGTGTTCCATCAAGTGCACCAATCCAGATACGTATTTAGGATCAGACATCTGCCTAAAAGAAATAACAAAAGCTTGATTTAGTCTAGGGCAATTGTAAGAGTTTCCAAAAAATTTGAAAAAAAGAAACGTAAAGTCTCTGAAGCTTTTGTAAAGAAAAGGAGATCTGTATCTAAATGTCCTATCAGAGGCATAGACATCCAGTCATCCTCATGGAAATCCTCGTTCAAAGTCCTGAAGATCGCAGTGTCTTCCCTATTAAGACATTAACTACACCAGGAAAATATATTAAACTCCAAGCAAACTTCCTTCGGTTCAAACTCTACCAGATCAAACCCCCCGTTGGCGACTTGGAAAATTTCCAAGTATCTCCCGATATATATTACAGATACCTCTTTCCATGGCCATTTTTTGAGCAAGCAAATACAATAAACTGAAATTAGTACAGATTTTCATAACTACCTCAGTTGTTCTAGGAGCTTCATATAGACAAGACCACTCAGTAGTCATAAGGGATGAAGGCACGAATGTATGAGATATTGAAGCTTGCAGTTTGTTCAAATAATATTTACAGTCTTTGCTATTTATTCAGAATCTACTTCTGCAAGAAGATAATCTCACGTTGTTATCGTAGACTATTTCGACGTTGATAAACATCACCGCCATTGAAATTTATATACAAGTAACCTGGAATCTGAGCGCCAACAGAAAAACGGATATCATCCTTTCTACGACACGCCTCAGGGAAGTTAATACTGATGTAGTCTCCGGAAAAAAAATCTTTTACTACCCATACAAAAATGAATAAATTGAAAATGCTAATGCTAGTCGTACCCAACTTGTATGGACAAGGATGCCGCTGATAATTCACTCTCATTGTCGCTAATCAGTAACACCTTCAGCTCATTCTGCAGTACAAGTCCTCGATACTGGTTCTTGTCCGGGACCGCTTTTATAATGTTATTCACACTAAAAGATATAGAAACAATAACTTATCTCAAAGCAGGTATGCAACAACATCTTTCTTACCGTTCAATGGGATTTTTCTTGAACCGTTTCATTATGTGCGCCAAAATAAATCCATCTTACTGCACGATTTGAGACATAATTTAGGTAAATCCTGACAAATGTTCTAGTGACATAATGATTTTTTGTGGTTTCTATGATTGGGAATTATTTGATAGATACACAAAGTGTAGTACAAATGAGAGCAAGGATGAAAAAATATTTAACGTCGCATAAGGGAAAGAACATATAAATTCGCAAAGTAACTGCTGCTAGCTGTGCGGAATTCTCAATTGCAACTTCCATTTCCTCTTACTGGATCAAGAATTCTACGTAAACCATTTGATAGTAAGCATAAAATTAGCGATCCATTAATCTCGATACCATCGCATAGCACTCTTTCATATCTAAGGAATCTTGGTCCGATTATGCTTCGGATTAAGGTTGCATAATTGAGCTAGTCCTCAAACAACCTTCCCACGGTGGCAGCTGAAAACTATCTTCAGACGGGCCAAAAATGTGCAGAGCTCAACTGGGAGTAGGTTCATCTAACCAACGAGGATATGTTTACCTGCTTGTCATGTATTAGGGACAAGCGCAGCTTTTTTCTAGTATGCAGGGTCTAAATATCCTAAGCAAAAAAGAGAGGGACTGCTGCTATTGGCATAATCGGAGCTGCTGGAACCCCAAAATTCTCATGGACAACTTGGTGGAGGAGGAGGAACCCCAGACAAAGAACCAGCCTTCCGTATAAATAGAGAGTGCCTGGAAATACTGAAAAATTGGAACTACAGAGTGTGGTTCGGAATTCACTTCTTCAAAACTTGGTTCCAGTCGGCGCCGCCAACGAGCTATTGGAGGAAGTGAAAATCGACTGTCTACCCATATAAGCAGACCGTGCTGAGGGTAGCTCAGGTGAATTTGCAGCAATCGAAATGTCCCTCCGTTAATTTGCTGATCTTCCTGTGGGAGGGGGGACAATTCACATCACAAGCTCTGAAAAGCAGAAGGCTAGATTATCAAAGGACTTCAGAACAAATAATATAATCTATTCTACAGCACAAGAGACATTGTTCGGGACAGGCATAGCACATGTATATTTACCAGGGAGAACCTATCTTTCTGTGTCCGCACCTGAGTTCCAACGATCTAATGCTAATCAATCTGAAGCAAACGGAACAAAAAATGTATATATCTCCAAGGTTACCCGGCTAACCACCGGTCAGCACCACCGGAAGGATTACAGCATTTGACGTTGGCACTATGTGGTTTATATAATATTACACTACTAATTGACAATAGGACTCCCAGGGCAGAAACTGAAGAAACAAGGAGAACCTTTTCGGAGAACAGTTGGATACTTCTCAATTTGAATCTCATTGTATAGGTTTCCTACCTTTCAGAGATCTGAGGAGGATCGATTGTAGAAACTTTTGATCAGGTTATCAGAGCCGATCCTAACATCCGCAAGACAGACGAACCAGAGTGAAAGGTCGGGACCATAGAGAAGATACAGTAAAAAGATATTGCCGTCGAGGCGAAACGAAGACCTGTCCAATCTGAGAAAGTTAACCAAGGAGACATCAATATCTGTTAAAAGCACAAATATTAGCAGCCATACAAGGACTACTTATACTTGGTATAAGTCAACAATCAGGACTGCCAGAAAGCAGTCCTGGCATCCGCGATTCGACCGGACTCAATAGGATTGTGGGCAAGAATAATAGGAAACTGAGCTTCTAGTCCAGGCGCACTTCCCCGCCAATGTGAAGGACTGTGATTCCCAACTTCGCTTGGATGTGATGCAGTCCCAATCGTTTGAGAATATCGTATTGGTTAACACCGACGATAGAATCAGTTGGCCTATAAACAGCTTACCCGCATATAATTCTCCTAGCCCCGACATTATGCCGGTCATGCTACAGAAGCAATAAGAAAGGATGAAGAGGATAATCCAATCTCATCTGAAAGGTTGTTGCTTGACTGAAGCTGTGAGTAGAGGGGCGTAACAGTATGATGTCATCTCCCTGAATCTCTGGTTGATAATGAAAGATGAAATCCTACGGATACTGGACGAAGGCGGGATGGAGGTGGTAGTATATGCCGATGACTTGGCGATATTATAGATGGTACTTTTGGAAACGGTACCCTGTGGGTTGCCAGATGCGGACTTGGCATAGATGTCCAACCCAGCTGATATTATTCACCGTTAAGAGAAGGATATCCGAATTCTATCCTCTATCGCTAAATGAACAAAGATTTCCATTTTCGTAATGTAATGTAGATCATGAATTATAAGTTAAACTGTTAGCTGACGGTTATGGGGATCTGTATAGCCTCCGACACCTGCAAAAACCGTTCATGGGGAAATTGGGTCGTCGGCCGATTATGGTTCTCTGGATGCACGCAGCTCTAGTCCGTACTATCGCCATTATTCCATCCAATGGCAATCACTCCCAAAGTGGTTATCGAGTGAATCGCCACAGAAACACAAGTCATAGAATAGTGAAGATGGATATGGATGGAAAGTCAAGAAAGAAGTCAAAGCCATAGGCATAGAGAAATAATCTCGGCCCTGAAAATGATATGGGCCCTTCCATTATACATTTAGCTTTAGTCATTTCATTGTAGGCCTCTATTTCAAGCCCAGGTGTGTCTTCCTTCTTCTTTACTTCTCTCTTCAAGCTTAAGCAACCTGCACTACAGACCTTTTGCATTCGGTATCGTTCTCAGCTGGACCATACTGTCGCCGGATATTATTTAACCAATATACTGCTCAAGCATATCCAACTGAAAGTTGCATTTATCACTACTCCCGTATATTGGGCAGCCTAAAAGTGACGATGTGATTCCCATTGCTAATGAAAGCATAATTTCTCTTACAACACATTATGATAGCGAGTATTGTTTTCGTTTTCTGCTCCAGGAGTTTGTCGTCACATGAGTACCAGTCGTCATCCTTGAGATGTTCTACAACTATAATCAATGCTTTCTTTTGCGTACCGTGGCTTGCTGAAAAGCAATACCGTGGCTTGCTGAAAGTTAAGTCCATCATTGTGTACGATAGAAGTTTAAATAAGTGGCTTCTATTTCTTTACGAATAATTTTTATTCTATTGTAACTACTTATTTCGGGAGCTGCTTACTCGCTTCTTCATGCTATTATAATTATTAAGTATAATTTTAAATATACGGCCTTCATGCCAAACTGTCTTTCAAGGCCTCTTATGGCAGTCACGATCCCTCCTTTATTGATACAGTATCCCCTGAATGATGATAAATTGCGTGCACGGCATTTCTTGTATAGTACGACGTACCATAAATTTATACATGTTTCTAAGTGGACTTCTTTCACGAGTCTCCCTTGTTTCCCTACGCAACAACTAGAAGCTCTTTTAGTCTGCTTTATAGGCTTGCTCTTTTCTTTTTACCTACCGCCGTCCGGACAATTGTTTGGTTTAATGATGCAAGTGAAGGTTAGGCAGTCCACTAATCCATTAGCTGTTAGATTTTCTGCTAGGGAATTCGCATTCTCTATCATTGAATCGCATTTTATTTCCCTCTATCCCCTCTGGGCGCCCGATTTCACCTCACCACGATTCTATTGAGCAACTTGATATTCCCCCCATTTTGGGTCATGCGGACTTCCTAAAAACTCTCTCCCTAGCTGAAATCAAATTACCTAGTAGAAGCTTTGTAGATAATCCTCATTAAAGGACTAAGACTTATTATGGCCCTGCGCAGCGCTAAACCAAATTCGCCTTTACTCATTATACATATCATTCTCCTCGAATAGGCCGATGTCCAACTGCGCAAACTGTTTTCAAATGAGGCAAAGAATAAAGCCAAATGATAAGGCGCAACTGATTATTATCGCGACGTATTCTAGGCATACAACAATAAAAATAACACAAGAATTGCGCAAAAGACACTTCACAAGCACTAAGAGTGCATCGTTATAACATGGTTCGCGGTAAAGCAAGGTTATCCGAATTCTCCAATGTAAATCTTGGATTCTAAGTTAAACTGCGAATTGGCGGTGAGGACAATCTGTATAGTCTCCGACAGCTACAAAAATCCCCTTCGCTGGGAAATGGAGTCGTCGGCCGATGATGGTTCTCTGGATGTACACAGCTGCAGTCCGTACTATCGCAACGTACCGTCCTATTGTGTGGTGACAGGCACTGAGGAGAAGCTACAATTGAACCAAATTTAATACAATAAAATCCAAAGAGCCACATGTACAGGTACTGTTGCGGTCTAAAGCCCTATGAGGTAAATACTCATAACGTACTCCTACAACTACTCTTCCTGGACCTTCGCCCTAAATACGCTATATCATAGGCTGAACCACTACAGACTACGCCACACATAAGAAGAATTTTACTGTGGGCTATCTAACCGATGCGTTGGGAGATTAGCATTCTTTACCTGGTGGTCTGAGGACTCCGAGCGAGAGATACACAGCACAATGTAGCCGAATCGTTCGGTCTTCTAGGATTCACCAGTGTATTTTATGCGGAAATATTAGCGATACTGAAGGCATGTTAATGGCTGGGATATGGTCCGAAGCCCAAGCTTAACATAGACATTCGGACAAATAGTCAAGTCATCTTCAAGCCAGGCCGCGATGTAGAAATGCATTTAATAAAACATCTGAAAGTCAGGCATATCTGACTCAGAAATCTCAAGCGAAACTTCCACAAAAATGGCAACAGAACTAACACTGAATATAAAGTGTTAATTTCTCGGATTAACTGCCTTAGTAGACTAATCCGTCAAATGGTGGAACAATTCCGTAGCAAGGAACTCACCCGCAAGCTAGTAGATGTGAAACCCGGATCTAATACGTTTGAACACATAAATAGTCTGACAGGCCGCAACAGATCCAAAAACTTCGTCCTTACCAAGAACAATGAAAACATCGGCAGCGACGCTAGGGAAGCTCAAGTACTCGCGGAGTCTTTCTCAAATCAACTGAACTCTCCTCAGCCTAGAAACAACCAGGCCGTCAGTTCGATTGTAGACACGACAATCAAAGACTTTCTTCATGAGCATTCACTCAAATTAACTACCTTTTCCACCTCTAACCCATCCTGCAAACCAAATGACTCAAAAACATTTTTGAGCTTATCATAGCTGGCAGCCATCACTAAAAGCCTTAACGGCAAAAAACCAACCGGACCAGATTACATAGCAAATGTTGCCATCAAAAACCTCCCCAGAGCATCAATGAAGTTCCTTCTTGCAGGCTTCAACAACTGCATCAATAATGGTTACTTTCCCACTACTTGGAAAGTAGCGAAGATAATCGCCATTAAGAAAAAAAGCGGTGGGATTAGTCCAACATTGCGATCGGAAAATCATTATTCCGAGCCATCAATTTGGGTTCCGGGCAAAGCACGGGACTCAATACGCACTAAGTTACCTTTACGACTCAGTGAGTAGCAGATTTAACGTCAAATACAAATCCATAGTAGTGTGTGCGTTAGACCTTGAAAAGGCATTTGATTGGCTAACGGACTCATTTTCAAACTAATCAGCCTTGATTTCCGTGTCCTGGTGATCAGACTTATAATAAGTTTCTTCGAAGATAGCCATTTTTACGTCAGCGTGAGAAATGATTATTCCGGTCTTCTACCGGTCACTTCCGGAGTACCGCAGGGATCCATTTCAGGACCTACACTCTATAATATTTTCACGGCCGACGCTCCAATCCCAGAGAGCGGCACAAAACTATTAGAGTTCGCTGACGACACGCTCATCTTCTCGTCGAGCCTCCGACCCGGGAAGGCAGTTAATACTATTGAGAAATACTTGTCAGATCTCCGCATGTACTACAAGACCTGGGGGATAAAAATCAACGAGGCCAAAACACAGGTTATTACTCTTCGGAGAAGATCCAGATACTTGGGATCTAGATCTATCCACAGCAAATTTTAACACTTAAAACTACGCATCGGGAATACCGTAGTGAACATTTCACAAAAAATGAAATACTTAGGAATGCTATTTCATGAACACCTACGATTCGACCCCCACCTTAATCTTGCTCACAGCAAAGCACACGGTGCACTAAGTAATATCTACTCTATTCTTCGTAAAAGAGTATCATCCTACATGCATCACTTGCTCGACCAAAACTATGAAAAAGTGTGAGTCCTTTGAGCGCAGAATTTTTGAGACACTGCGTCGGCTTGGCGTCCAATTGGAAAACCAAGAAGTGCGGCCGCAACGCCGAAGTGTACAGACGAGCAAAAGTTAAACCTCTTCGAGAGTACTCTCTCAACCTGTTAAAAAGATTCTTCGGAAGAAGGGAGAAACATCCCAATCCGCTCATGAGGCAACTTTATTTGGAGGGTAACTCCACCCCATTGGCTACATTCTTAAGGCCTTGCCAAATTGTGAGCACTGCATTGAAACCCCCATTGTCTCTCTCTTCAACATTCCTTGCCTGGTAGGGGTGCACAGAGGTTAAGCGCGAAATTGTGAGCGCTGTATAAACATTAGTTATAAGAATTAGATTTAAGTATTATTTATTAGATTAGATTAAGTTAGAATAAGTAAGTAGGTAAGCCTTCTCGCGCTCTAGGTGCAGGCGCAGTTTTTTTTTCGGGCAGGCCAAACATTGTACGTGTTTTAATATATAATTATGATAGATAAGCTACATTTAAGCTAGAAAGAAGAAACAAACGCTATGTATTAAATACAAGTCACTGTTTTTTTTTCAATAAATGATTTTAAAATCAAAACCAAACCTCAGTAATTGATAGCTGCCGGATACTTAAGTTAGTGGAAATTTTCGGATAATGTTCTGAAGTAAGTACCAACAACTTCCAATTTCCCTCACAATTTGGCATTCAGCAGACAGGATTTGCAAATATTTCCACAGAATTTCCAGCAACATACCTTTCGCTTCGATCATGTTTTCACTATAACCAAGTGTTAGTTTTTTGAACGCCGATGATGATCATCATCAACGGCGCAACAACCGGTATCCGGTCTAGGCCTGCCTTAATAAGGAACTCCAGACATTCCGGTTTTGCGCCGATGTCCACCAGGTCCACCAATTCCACCAATTCCACCCTAAAAGCTGTCTGGCGACATACGCCATCGCTCCATCTCAGGCAGGGTCTGCTTCGTCTTCTTTTTCTACTATAGATATTGCCCTGATAGACTTTCCGGGTTGGATCATCCCCTTCCATACGGATTAAGTGACCCGCCCCATGAGCATAGGTCAGTAGTTTGGTGGATTTAAAGAGGATCGTACCTTTTGCATTTACCTCAGCATCCCAGATTACTTTCCCGAGGGCCAGGTTAAAGAGGACGCATGATAGCGCATCCTCTTGTCGTAGACCGTTGTTAACGTCGAATGGGCTTGAAAGTGATCCACCTGCTTTTATCTGGCATCGCACATTTGTCTGAGTCAGCCTAGTTAGTCTTATCAATTTCGTCGGAATACCGAATTCTCTCATGGCCATTTTACCCTGACTATACTATCATAGGTGGCTTTAAACTCGATGAATAGATAGTGCAACTGATGTCCATATTCCAACAGTTCTTCCATCGCTTGCCGCTCAGAGAAAATTTGATCTGTTGCTGATTTGCCTGAAGTGAAGCCTCTTTGGTATGGGCCAATGATGTTCTGGGCGTATGGGGCTGTCCGGCCTAGCAAGATAGCTTATAGATGGTACTCAGCAACGTGATATCTCTATAAATGCTGCACTGTGTGATATCTCCCTTTTTATGTATAGACAGATAATGCCTCGTTGCCAATTGTCAGGCATTGATTCGCTGTCCCATACCTTGAGCATCAGTTGATGAACCACTTGGTGTAATTGGTCGTCTCCATATTTAACCAATTCGGCTGTAATTCTCCTGGCGACTTATGATTTTTTAGCCGATGAATTGCACGGACTGTTTGTCCTAAACTTGGTGGTGGCAGTATTTGTCCGTCATCTTCAGTTGGCGGGACCTCCAACTCGCTGATGTTCTGGTTGTCCAGTAGCTCCTCAAAGTACTCAACCCATCGCTCCAACGTGCCCATTCTGTTGTAAATCAGATTCCCCTCGTTGTCTCGGCGGGATGAGCATCGTGGTGTATAAGGCTTCATCTTGCTGACTTGTTGGTAAAACTTCCGCCTTCTATGCCTGGTGCGGTTGTTCCCTGTGCTTTTCTAGTTCACAGACTTGTTGGTTCTCCCAGGCTTCCTTTTTCCGTCTGTGAAGTCGCTTCTCCGCTCGACGGAGTTCGTGATAAATCTTTGCGCATGCCCGCGTTCTTTGAGAATGCAACATTACTCGGTATGCGGCATTCTTCCCTCAAGAACTGGACTAGTTAAATTCTGCACCCGTCGCCCTTCCCTAATCACCTCAGCCTTAGAGTTTGTGGCATCAAAACGGCGTACCATAGAGCTAATTTTGTTCTTCAAAGGTGCCACTTATACCTACCTGCACCTACCTAGAACGTACGACTATTTGGTGATATGCTTTACCTGGGACTTTGGAAATCTCCTTGCTTTAATGAAATAATCTGTGGTTCAACTAAGTAGCTCATAGCTGCCGGGTCCTATAGCGATTTAGGATGTAGGCAAACCGTTTTGACAATGCTCTTGATTAAGTACCGAAAACTTTCCACTCCCCTCACAATTTGGCATTCAGTAGACAGGATTTGCAAATATTTCCACTTCTTCTTACACCTTTTCAGCAAGATCCCTTTCAATCTGAATATGTTTCCAACATGTCCAAGTGTTATTTAGCTTTTCGAATGTTCACGAAGCTGTTGGTTTTAAACTCTACACATTATTCTATAACACTTCGTATCATAAAAACGCTGTTTTCTGCTTATGAAATACTTTTATTAAGCTTTTATTATAGTTTGCGAATCCTGTTACATAGGCGTAATATTCGAATTGCTATTTAAACAAAGGAGCAGATGGAATCGTAACAAAAACAAATTGCAATTATATCACAGTGTATTAAATCTATCTCTCGATCTTCACAATGAGTAATTTCACTGGTATTCATCATATCTTTTTGGAAAATTAAAATTTAGCGTGACCGGTGTAAATCTCAATACCGCCGCTGCTGCACAGCACTCTTCTCTAGCTAAGCTTTGTATTTTAAAATACTTAAAGTAGATAGCGTCTACACGTTTCTTATTATTGCTTCAAGCTAGTGTAAAGGATAATTGGAATTGAATATCACTATGACACGGACACCATGTCCGAAACTTACACCATCGAATATTGACTGATGTTCACCTGTTTGTGGGTTTCCCTTAATGGTAATGCTTCTTGTCATTAAGAATTAAAAGAGGCAGTTTCTTTATACGATTAATGTACACGACGAACGTTTTATGGTAATTGTACACACTGTAGACAGATTGTCTGGGACGTTGTCAGTTGCAATCCCTTTTATTGAGTAAATATTTTCATTATACTTTTATCATTTATTAATTGATTGGATTGTTGTCTTTTTAGAAGTACAAAAATCGATCTATATCGTTTTACAGTAACTGTTACACATATAAGATGATGATTACACTAAGGCATATAATATACGCTTCGTCTTCTATATCAAACCGATTACACTGGATTTATCATGCCGCTATCTGGGATGTTGATGAATATGATCAACTTTACAGGAAGAGAAAGTGAAAAGCAACAAATAGTTGATTGCATCTTTAGTACGGGTTTTCATCTTCAAAAACCAATCTTCGAAACTATTACGGAAGTTGGAATGTTCAGTACAGAGGTGGAAGCTTCTTAGTTAATTTCTACTTTTCTTTCTTATAGATTGGAGAAAAAGAGAATTGAGCAAATTTAAACATATTCATCAACATCATGCCCCTTTCCAAACAATAGACATTCCATTGAATTGTGAATACTTTATACGAGAAACGAATCATGGTTTTCCCAATATTAACTAAAAGTTCTGCATTGTGCAATACCCTTACAATACCGTACAACTTATTGCAAACGAATATAAAAGTATAAATCTAATTATCGTTACACAGAACATAAAACAACAAAAGATATTTGTAACGAAAAAGATTCCTTATCTCACAATCTACATCGAGTTAACTCTACAGTCACTTTGAGGAAATTATTGAATCGACATTTATCAAGTTTCGAGTCTTGTTCGGTCAGAATTCTTCGCGTTCTGCGACAACACACCAACTACATGTTTAAAATCAATAACATTTGTAGATTTCAATGTGATGTTATGTGTAGATTTGAAACAAAATTAATATACTCAAAATTGTACAAATGAAGCATATAAGCACGGGCAAAATCACCACAAATCGGAATGATCTGCAAAATTGAAGGAAAGATTCAGATTAATTCACGCTAAAGATCAATACCTGACATAATCCCACCTTCTATGCCCGATAACCGGATGTCAGAGATTCAAATCCACCTCTTGTTCCATATCAATGTGATTGATAGAATTTGCATTGCTATTGAACATTTGCGTATCGGGGGTGCTATGATCCAGTTCACCGCTTCTGCTCCCGTTCGCTGCCGATTGAATCCGTCGCGTTTTACCTAGCATCCAAGAAAATACTTTCCAAATATTCTTATTACTAAAAGTAGTTTATGTGGTTGTGTATGATTTGTGCAATTCTACAATGCGTGAATGTTGTGCGTATTGTACATTATAAAAATGACGGTGTATGTGTATGCTTGTGGGTTTTTACATGATATGAGCGATGGTGGAAAACTTCAGTGTCGTTTATTGATGCACAAGGAATAAACTCGAGAGATATACTATGAATGATTTTATGAACTAAGTATCCAAAATGTTGAACGATAACTTCAAAAAGAGCAAATGTTTTTTTTCTTCCCTCGGAAAACTATCCTGTATTCTTATGGCAAATAAATATTTTATTTATTTACTTACCACGGAAATATCTAACACGCGTGTTTCTTTTTTTGGATAAATGATTTCTACAACAAATAAATGACCTCTTGGACTTAATGAAAGATCGCGTAGAAAATCGATTACAACGTTTTCAATAGTCGAAGTTTTCGAGACACTCGAGTTTTAATTTTTTTTTATAAAAATGGCCGATTTTTCAGCTATTGAATTAGATATTTTGAAATGTGTGGTCTTATTATTATGGGGAAGCTTTTGGCAGTTTACTACTACACTAAGAGTGTCCAAAAACACATGAAGTTGGAAACAAAGGATTCTAACTCTCCAAGTGGTAAAGTCACAGACTTCGAATCCACCCGTGACTCTGAGGAATCAGGTCGTGGCCGAGGCACAGATTTGGGAGGCCTCACCTAATTCATGTTCCCCCACGGAGAAATCTGTGGAAGACAGGCTCTCCACTTCAGTGGAAAACCTACACCCGGTGTCTACCGCGCGGTCAGCCAAAAAGGATAGTACAGCAACTCCCTTAATGAGAGCAACTGAAAATCTGACTATTGCCGGTCGGTCAGTGACACTGTTACCTAACTTTTCTAAAACACGGGGGAGGAAGGCTCGGCAGAAGGAAAGTTCAGCCGCAAAGGAGAAGGAACTACAGGCTTGCCTGTCAGAACCTTCTCCTCCGCCTGTACCCAGAAAAAAACGGAAGAAAGGGAAGCTGGTAATGTGGATGCAACTGGTCTAACGCCGGTATTTGAAAATAGATCCATGCAGCCCGGACTCCGTGAACCTGGGAGGGCTTCTAGCCAACGACAACGGAAGGCACTGCGAAAGAAGACGAAGTTCGCAATCGAACGCAAGAAAGCGGAACTTTCGGTGGAAGGTGAGGACAAGCTGGTTACCCTGGTGAGATTCACACTGAACGCAGCAGACTTTTCAGTTAGACTGCATTTATGGCTACAAACATAAAAGTTAGCCAAATCAACCTGCAGCATGCCAAAGCTTCTTGCTATCTACTAGCGGCAAAGCTGACAAAGTTGCAGGACTGTCCTTATATATTTCTGGTTCCAGAGCCATGGGATCGTTTTAACAGAATCTGTGGTATTGGATCAGTCAAGGGGACAAGGATCTTCTTCGATGAAAGATCCTCGAGACCGAGGGCCTGCGTTCTGATGTCAAAATTGTTAGAAGCAACCATCCTGAGACAATTCTGTTCCCAGGACCTTGTTGCGGTCAACTTACAATACCAGGTTAATGGTAAGAGGAGAAATGTTATAGTTGCCTCTGCCTACTTACCCTATGATTCTTTGTGCCCTCCGCCGACGCAAGAACTAAGGGATCTGGTAGTGTATGCAGAATTAAGTGGTCTTGAACTTTTAATAGGTAGTGATGCGAACGCTCAGCAGTAGCAAATGCAATCCTAGAGGAAAGCTGTTTGGTTTTATCACTTCAACTGGTCTGATGACCGTGAACGTAGCGCCCTACGTTCGTGGGGCTAAGAAGAAGTGAAATAATTGACCTAACAATCTGCACTTCAAAGTTTTTAGAGTTGATTACACACTGGCGAGTGATAGACGTGGTCTCACTGTCAGATCAACGATACCTAGAATTCAATCTGACTATTGCGGGCGAATAGTCTGCAGTACAAAGACAGAACCCTAAGAAAATGGATTGGACAAAGTTCAATGAACTTTTTGGCAATAAAGTACAGTTCTCTAGGCGACTAAGGACTGGAAGATGAATTGAAAACTCCAAACTGCACACTTTTAGAGTGCTATGAAGAGCGCAATGCTGACCACGTTGCCTCCTACAGTTCACTGTAGTGTACCGTTACGGTCTCGAATGAAGTGCTCTAACACACTTCAAGGCCCTGATCCAATATGGATTGTTGCGCCAACGATTATTATTATTATTATTATGAAGACGCTTGTCCTATTTCCCGAGGCCAAAGCGGTAAAACGGTTCCTTGGTGGAACCGGAAACTGCAAAAACTCAGGAAATCAACCAGGCGACTTCTGAACCGGGCTTGCAAAAGTAATAAGAACGAAGACAGGAGAGGAGAGTTGACGGTTCTTGCAACCCCTTCAACACGCAAATGCTGCAAGGGGAACTGGAACACTCCGAAAGCGGTTGTTACCCATGATAAGGTGAGAGCTACCATACTGTCCTTTGAACATTTCAAAGCACCTGGCGTGGACGGCATCTATCCGGCAATGCTAAAGGAGGGTATGGAGTACTTAGAGCGACCTCTAAGAAATATTTTTCGAGGATGTCTTGTTCTGATGTACGTGCCATCCTCTTGGCAAAAGGTTAAGGTAGTCTTCATACCGAAACCTGGGAAAAATGATTATTCTAATCCAAAGAACTTCAGACAGATCAGCTTGACTTCATTCTTAATGAAAGGTGTGGAGAGACTGGTGGAGTGTCACAGAAGAATTGAAATATCTGGGAGTCAAAACTTCTTTGGAACAAACATGTAGAGATAAAGATGAAAAGATCCCTCACAGCTTATGGACTATGCAGAAGGACGTTTGCCTCGTGTGCCTCATGTGGTAATGTGGATATACGTTGCCATCATTAGGCTGATGTTCGTATATGCATCCGTAGTGTGGTTGGTTAATGTGAGACAAAAGGTTTTCACCGTAAATTAGCTGCACGGCAAAGAACTGTGTGTCTGGGTATCACTGGTGCCATGAGCACGACAACCGGTGCAGCTCTGAATACATTACTCAATTTGCAGCCCCTGGATATATTTATTCAAAGCACTGCCATGAAAGCAGCTCATAGACTAATTCGATTAGATCTATGGAGATACAATGGATGTGGGGGGCACAGAGCATTGGAAGAGTTACTGGGAGGACTGCATCCAGTTCTTACATACCCATACATCTGTTTAGCAGAAAGAACTGGAAAGTCCCAGAGGAATGAGTGGCGGGATATACGGAAGTCTTCTAAACCGATGGCTCAAAAACAGAACAGGGTTCTGGAGCCGGAGTGTATCTCTCGAATAAAAACGAGAAGTGGGCTTTTCCTTTGGGACAATATGCAACGGTTTTTCAAGCCGAAGTTTATGCGATCCTAAGGGCAGCAAACTTCTTTTGGCGCAAGGTATTACCATAGAGCACACCAAATGAATTTGCGTGGCACACGGTTAAACGCCTTCTCTAGATTCAGAAATGCAATGTAAAGAGGGCGATTATTCTCACGGTGTGTCCCCATGAGTAACGGCGCATCGTTTTCTTGGCAAACCCGACTTGATTTACGATTATTAGCATATTCGTAATCGTACGAATGTGCCCCAAAGGAATGCGTAGCGGTATGTACGGAAGTCTTTTACACCAGTGGCTCCAAAGCAGAACAGTCTACCTCCCGAATAAAAACCAGAAGTGGGCTTTTCCTTTGGGACACTATGGAACGGTTTTGTTTTTCAAACTGAAGTATATGCGATCCTAAGTGCGGCAAGCTGGGTGATTGATGAGCGGTTGAAGGGCAGACGCATCGCAATCTGCAGTGATAGCCGAGCTGCATTGAGGGTGTTGAGTAGTCCTTTGATCACCTGGAAAATCGTTCAGGAATACAGAAATCGTTTGAACTCTATCTCTAGATTCAATACAGTGGAACTACTCTGGGTACCTGGTCACTGTAGTGGAGCCTAAATGCTGCTCGACACACCAAACTTTTCCTGCCAGAACCGAACATGCGTACCGCAAAGTTTATCCTGTCGAAAAGCAGGAGGACTTGCAGGTGTATTGTGGGCATTCTGACAGGCCATATTTCACTAGCTGGGCATATGTTCAGAATTGAAAGTACTCAAGATGATACGTGTCCCTCATGTAATGAGGAAGCGGAATCCACGGAGCATTTATCAGCTATCCAACGAGGTATAAAAATCTGGCAGCCAGAAAACTCGTGCGCTGGATTCAATTGCCTTACCACGATCCGAAATGTAAAGTTCAAAATATGGCAGGTGTATCAAAACCGCTTCGTGGCTCTGTTGGTTTTCATCAAGGAACCGCCCTCTCAACACTCCTCTTTGTTCTTGTTATGGACACCGTCACACGGGATATAAAACGGCCAGCGGCCATTGCTTTATGCAAATGATGTTTTCCTAGTATCTGATAGAAAAAATGATCTCGAGCAGCTTGTCCAAAAATGGAATGATCGCCTTATGCAACACGGTCTCTGATTGACTCTAAACAAAACTGAATTTTTGACGTCCGATCCCCATGAAACAGGTACAATCACTGTCAGCAGCAGTGATCTGGCCAGAACTGAGCGATTTAAATACCTCGGGTCAACGCTATCAGCCAATGGAATTCCTTCATGCATTAACGCAACCTGGATGAAATGGTGTTCCACAACTGGTGTTCTTTGTGATCGACGTATCAACGAACATCTTAAATCTAAAATTTACCGCAGT
Source organism: Hermetia illucens (assembly GCF_905115235.1). Taxonomy (NCBI): domain Eukaryota; kingdom Metazoa; phylum Arthropoda; class Insecta; order Diptera; family Stratiomyidae; genus Hermetia; species Hermetia illucens. The sequence continues at coordinate 26,616,466 of NC_051850.1, forward strand.
GTAGTCGGTCCTGTCGCCCTCTATGGTTCTGAATGCTGGCCGACAATAAAAGGCAATGAACGGTGTCTTGCGGCAATGGAAACAAAGATGTTGCGTTGGGCTAGTGGCGTGACACGTTTTGATCACATCCGAAATGAGGATATCCGCAATCGTTATGGGGCTACACCGATAGTGGAAATATTGCAAGAGAGGCGTCTTCGATGGTATGGTCACGCAATTCGGGAAACACTTTAAACAGCATACATTGAATGTCAACAACACATTCAATTGCATCAAGTGATGTGACATCATTGTTGCACAACAACGTAGGCTGATAGTGTCTCTGTACCCCATGAAGAAAATATCGTATTTACTATACTAGCATTCAAAGAAAATTGAACGCATCAGATTTGTCATTGCTGCTCATATGTTAAACTTACATTTTGTTTCGACATAGTTCTTCTTTCAAAAAGTTGAGTCGCTTATCACTTGCACAAACACATATCATCACTTTAAAACTTGACAACCGTTCATAAAAAAAAATCTTAACTCAACACGGCAAGAACACTATGCCTATCGATTATGGAAAACTGGCTCCAGGGAAGATTAATATCTACGACAGGGTCATATTACGTATTTTTAATTGTTCAATGCAATTTACAACGCTTCACGGCTTTAAAAAAAATGATTTCATCAAGATTAAACTTGATCATAGCTCTACGCGATCCTTCATATATTTCCAAAATTTTGTGTTGCGTGCTTCACTTTCATTTTTATATTTCAAAATCATATCCATCGTTCTCCTAAAATATCGATGGAAGTAGAGACACAAAAATGATGAAATATTCGACCGAATTGAATGATCGAACTGAATTAAAAACTACTTTATGCAAAGGTGATGTTTCTATGTATGAACTGCTCAAACCGAAATGACAAACCAACTTTCTACGTGTTTAAATAGAATGAGGAAAAAACATGCAGAATATTCCGAAGCAAACCCGTCATCATTTTTCATAATTGTGACAAAACGCGCATCTATCACGTTTCACCTTCAATACCATACCTCCCGAGAAGCATAAGCAACCCTCATCATCACTCGGCGATTCTCGTTTTCCATCCTTCAGCTGCTTATTCATTTCGTTCATGCACCGTTGATAGTAATCATAGTCCTTCAGATACCATACTGGTGGCCATCGATGCTCCCTCAAGTATTCCTGATTCTCCTGATGTAGGGATTTCAACCCTTTCAACGAGAACTTGCAAATAACGTTGTAATTTACACATAAATACGACATGCACCATTCAGCCAGCTGATGAGCATTGTGTAACTACAATCAGACCAATAAAAATTGTATATTGAATCCAAACTAGTTCACACAAATTCACATACTTTTACTGGCTCTAATAACTTCAAGCAGTGGTCAACAGTTTCGTTCGTTTCATTTTGTGAGATTCTTGTTAAGTCTTCTATTACACGACACTCTACAAGATTCAATAATCTAGGTAAACATAATCTATTTGCTAACTCTAATAAATTCAGACATTTATCGGCTGAGATTGGCGGAATCTCATCTGTGTATAAGTAACACAGAAGTTTGTGGAATGTGTAAACAGTTACACCTGGAAATACAATCTTAAAAAGAAAACAGACCTTGTTAGAATTCATCAAGTGAATCCAAATCGTCTTTAGCATTTACCAGACTAGAATGTGCCTCCCGGAAGTCACCATTGAGCATCGCTCGCATTACATCACATCTCGCTATTAATACTGACCGATGGGACTTCATGTGACCATCATCTAGTTCAAATGCTACGTCACCAAAAAGTCCATTGTCTATGCAATACTTTTCTAGATTTTGTCGTACAAACTGCAACAAAATTAATAAATAATCGATTACTACTTCTGTCATTTAGAAGAATTGTTTATACGTATAATCTCGGATGCAATACCGTTGAATAGTGTTGAGCAGGTTCTTCGGAATTTGTCGTTATACTACTTTGCGGTTGAGACAGAAGCAATATCAATTGTGGCAGCTCCAGAAATTCTGCAGCCTGTTTTATCTCCTGCGAAGTGTGTAAAAGTATGGAACGTTAATGAATTCTCGTTCTCCAAAATGGACATTGTATAAATAAAAAAATCTCAAAGTTAACCGAATCATGTTTTGAAAAATGTACTACAGATTCAAAAAGATCTTTCGAATTTGAATTGATAGACCAGTAGCTTACTCCAAATTACAATTTTATTTTATAGTGTATATATAGGGTTGGGGAAATATAAATGTCGTATTTTGTGAATAGATGGCGACATTTCAACATATCTTGTGTTGTACTTATCGCATGGGGTCATACCGGCGACGATTTGAAGACGACAATCTGTGCTACAAGTGTCTCTTTGACAGTATTGTGATCGTACCTTCCAGTCTCAAGTTATAGCGCCTCGAAGATGGAGTCCACCAAGCAAGAAATTCATCATATTTTACATTTTTACTACCTGAGAGGTAAAAATTCAACGAAGGTGGCCGAAAAAATTTGTGAAGTTTATGGGCCCGAAACTGTAACGATTCGCACAGCACAGCGTTGTTTCGATCAATTTCGTTCTGGTGTAGTGAATGTCGAAGATACACCCGTACTGGTAGGCCAATCGTTGTAGAAACCGATAAAATCGTCGAAATCATCCAAGTAGACCGGCATGTGAGTATTCGCTCGATTGACCAGGAACTGGGTATATACCATAAAACCGTTTGGAACCATTTGCAGAAGACTGGATTCCAAAAGAAGCTGGATGTTTGGGTGCCACACGAGTTGACACAAAAAAATCTCTTGGACCGAATCAACGCCTGCGATACACTGCTGAAACGGAACGAATTCCGCCCATTTTTGAAGCGGATGATGACTGGTGATGAAAACCTCAAGCGAAAAAGATCGTGGTCGAAGCACGGTGAGCCGACCCAAATCATCACCAAGCCCGGATTGACGACCAGAAAGGTTTTGCTGTATGTTTTTTTCAATTCGGTCCTCTGCTGTGAGCAAGCAGCCAGAATTGGTCAATAGGAATGGTGTTGTGTTGTGTTGTTGTGTACGATATTGCGGTAAATTTTAGATTTGAGACGTTCGTTGATGCGTCGATCACAAAGAACACCAGTTATGGAACGCCACTTCATCCAGCTTGCGTTAATGCGTGAAGTAATTTCATAACGCAGTTCTCCATTGGCTGATAGCGTTGACCCGAGGTATTTAAATCGCTCAGTTCTGGGCAGATCACTGCTGCTGACAGCGATTGTGCCTGTTTCATGGGGATCGATCGTCAAAAATTCAGTTTTGTTTAGATTCAATATGAAACCGTGTTGCATAAGGCGATCATTCCATCGAGATTATTTTTACTATCAGATGCTAGTAAAACATCATCTGCATAAAGCAGTGTGTAGGCCGCTGGACGTTGGATATCCCGTGTGACGGTGTCCACAACAAGAACAAAGAGGAGTGGTGAGAGGGCACTTCCTTGATGAACACCAACAGAGACACGAAGCGGTTTTGATACACCCGCCATACTTCGAACTTTACTTTTCGGATCATGATAGAGCAATTGAACCCAGCGCACTAAGTGTTATTGTAAAACATACTAGATGAGTTCGTGTGCGCACGGTCAAACGTTTTCTCTAGATCCAGAAAGGCAATGTAAAGAGGGCGATGCTTCTCACGGTCTTTCTCCATGAATAACCGCGCAGCGTGTATTGCGTCAGTAGCTCCGCAGTTTTTGACAAATCCGGTTTGATTCACGGTTATTTCAACGATTTCGCGAATACGGTTGTCAAGAATGCGTTCAAAAATCTTCAGGGTATGGGAAAATAATCGGATCGGACGGTAATTTGAACATTCTGCTGGACTACCTTTCTTTTTCCATATTGGAACAGTGGTACTTTCTTGCCAGTCAGATGGTGTTCTTCCTTCCTGAATAACCCGATTAAAGAATTCACTGAGGCATTTTCCTCAAACCACTACTAAGAATGGGTATAATCCTCAGACTATTGAGAAATTGATCGAAAGGAAAATCAAGCAACACAATAGGCATGCCTATACAACACTCTTTGCGTACCAGACGGATAAGTATCCCGTATTCCTACCTATTTAACAACATCAGGAATTGGGTAAAAAAGTTCCAACTGGAAGTCGTAGGTTCGAGTCAATCGTCCACCTTACGGAACTTACTGAGAAGCGTCAAGGATCCTTTGGCGACGAAGGAAAAAAGCGGGATCTGCCAAATAACGTGTAGCAATTGTAATAAGATATACATAGGGCAGACTAAACGCCTGATAACGACTAGATTTAAGGGGTTATATACAGTTAGAAGGCCGAAAAAAAGCGTATTTTCCAGAATTTTTTTTGAGAAACCCTTTAAAGTTATTGATCTAAATATTTGAACATATATTATGGTATCTTTTAACAATATTTTCAGACTTAAAACTAGTAAAAATATTTATTTGGACAGGAGCTACAGCAGATCTCCGGAAGCTCCTCTCAAAAAAGACGTTTTGCGGTGACCACTATATCACTGAACTGGAACCTCTCAAATTAAAAAACCAAACAGATTTCGTTAAAGTAATGTTAAATCTAGTAATTAATCGAAGGAATAAGCAAAATAAATTTTTTTGACAAAATGGTGGTTTCTAGAAAAAAAAAATTGATTTTCGGCCAAAATTTCGGCCTTAAATTGTTTATAAAAAAAAAGTATTAATCGGTAAGATAAAATCTTCGATCAATTACTAAAAAATATATTTAAGAAGCTTGTGTCAAAATTTGAGATCAATCGGTTTAGCCGTTTTTGAGTAATGTTGGTCACCGACTTTGAAAACACCATTTTGAGAAAAACGCGTTTAAAGTTTGAAAAGCACTTTACATAAGATGAAAATTTTTTTTTTTCAACTTACATGGAGTCGTCTATTTCAGGACCACATAATAAACCCTCCGTCGCTTCGGCAGCTTCTAATAACTCGAGCTAATGTTGTCTGCGAGCCATTCTTCCATCTCGGGTGCTCTCACGCGCTTTGATATCGGAAATGGTCACGCGCTGCTCATCTTCTTTTTCAGCATATGAATGCGCATTAGGTCCAAGTGTGATTCCTATTGCCTTCATATAATATAATAGTGATGCCATTCCTTAATCCACAAAATTTTACTGCACCTTTTAACCCTAATCCGAAGACTCTCATGACAAATAAAAATCGTCGATTTATTTCATAAGCGTGCGCGACAAAAGGACTAGAATTTATGTTACGATCTGCACACTTATCACACAGCAAAACAATTTTAAAACCAAGTACTCGTCCAGAAGCAGTTTGAAACTTCACATTTCCGTCACAGGTCTTACATTTCACATATTCAGAAATTGCTGCAAACACTGTTATAAAATTTAAAATGCGATACTCAACAGACGGATCACGCGGAACTGAGATTTCCTCTTGTTCTTTAAATTTTTTTGCCGAGGCACTGAAACTACTTTCATCCGTTTCGGCTGTTTTTGGATTAAAAACATTTTTTCACATTTTTTGGTCTCGACTTACGTATGTTAAGAGATTTCCTCATTTCTCTAGAAGCCTTCATTTTCAAATTACAAATAGAATTTTAACGAACTCACAAGTTTACTGCTTGGCTTAGCTGCTTATACTGACTACCACTCTTAAATATTTTCCAGTTTGGGGAGAGCAAAATTAAAATTTACCTTTCAGGTATAAAAACGAATACATTAGAAGGGAATATTTAGAATAGGTAGGTGCACAAAAGGGACACAGCGTTCCAGGTAAGCGCTGCCGCTCCGGCCTTATGCTTTCAACCGCTCTGAAACGCCTTTTAAAATTTGCATGTAACTTCGAAAATATTCACCGGAACGATATGAAATTTTCTGTCTGTATTCTTAAACATATGTACATTAAGAAAATAAAATAAAAAAAATCGTTTTTATGAAAATTCTAACTGTATATAACCCCTTAATGAACACATCAAGGAAGCGGTAAGTAGTGTTCGGAAACAAAAGTCGTGCATAAGATCATCAGTGACAGTGCACATAGTCGAGGAAGCCCATACCATTCAACGCGAAAATCTTGAACTCTTGCGTCATACAAACCGAACAACAACCTTGGATCCTTGGGAAAGTCTAGAAATTTTGAGAGAAGACGCCACGCGGTTATTAAACACATATTCCAGTAATTGCCCCACAAAATTAACAAGACTCGCCGCGGTAATGTGTCCGAGACACGTGTTTGCTAATAAAATTGTAGTTCTGAGTAAGTTACTGGGCTATCAATTTAGACTTAACTACAAATGGAAGACAATATCTAAAATCTTTCGAAGGCTAAACACAAATTTACCAATAGCAATCCGATAGGGGCTGTCTGTGAAATTCATCAATCCAAGTATTAAAATTTGCTACTGAAACATCCTGAAAATAAATTACCTGCAAGTTTTGGAATTCCCTTTCAATTGTTCCGGTATAAATGAACTTTAAACATTGATTCATCGCTTGCGCCGTAATTAGTTTTGTTAGTGTGACAATTGTTTGTGTGAAACTGAGACCACGACCGGTATCAACCTATCAGGAAATTATTAAATTAAACATTTCATACCAACAACCACTACAAGTCTTACCTGTGTTATTCGAATATTTTGGAAAATTGGATGGTGAAGATCTTTATAAAAATCTGTTGGTTTCTTAGTTTCTATTAATGGCAGAGCTTGGTAGCTCGACCTTCTTTTCAAATGTTCCCACATTCTGTGAAACATTAACGTTTATTATTTAAGCGCTTAGATTAGAAGAAAATTAATGGTACCGTGAAGATTTTGTTTCGTTCCGAATTAAATATTCTGTGTCATCGTTAAAGTCAGCTGCAGTTGCCTCTCCAAAAGTTGAACTTACCTACAAAGAGTCCGGAGCCGGAATCAAGTACCTTTCTCTAAATACAAATATAAATGTTCGACATACCATACTTGACTCGCTACTGCTTCGACCGCCCATATCTGACAATTCGGTTGTTAACAAACGATAAAAAGGATTTGAACCTGCAGCTAACATGAATTTGTGCACAGCAAATTTCGCAGATCCAACAATTAAAATTAAATCTGTATAGCACTGGGTAAGCAACATATTGAACATGTCTTTCTGATAAGTTCCTGTCACGACTGCCACTTCTGGTGGTGGTGGCTTTGGAGGTCGGAACGGAGCCTACAGATTGAAAAAGTTTCATATTTGAAACTGTATCATTAATTCATTGTTTCCCTTTTCCCATACCTGCAATAATGGTCTTTGAACTTTCTTTAAATTAGTGATCCAAAACCGTTGTTGTCGTCTTGCAATCAAAGCTGCTCGAATAGCATTCTCGAAAACTTCGTTCACTCCAAAATACGTAAACACACTGGTCTCATAATACGCTACACCGAGCTCCTTAGCTACGGCTCTAGCTTCATCTGGCATCACCAAATCGCTCTTAATTGCAGCTCTGCAAGCGAAAAATAAATCAATAGTACTTATATGTTACCTCACAGTTCAAAACGTGCATCGTGTGCAATATATTGTGACCTATACCTAACAAAAGGACTGCGGTCACCAAAATACGACAGATATGTCTCATCTCTATACATATATCGCAAATCATTCTTACAGCCTACGAGTATTACTGGAGTATCTGGACAGAATCTTCGAATTTCAGGGAACCACATAGCCTTGCAATTGCGTAAAGATATTGGACTAGCAATTGAGAAGCACAATAAGACTACATCAGATCTGAAAATAAAAATGCCTCTGTTGTTACTCAAGTACCACAAGAGAATGTTCGTTATAATTTCAATTACCTGCCATAAGCAAATCTTCTGTCTTTATCATGGTCACCGAATGTGTCCCACAACCGAAGCGACACATTAACGCCATCAACAACTTCCCACGATCTTTCAAGTACCTGTATTCAAAATTTTATGGCTAAAATCCTTATAAAATAAAAATTGGTTAGGCTTACATCTTTGTATATGCGATACTGATCGATTGCCCAGACAGTTGGGACATGTGTGGACAGCAATTGTGATAATGAGACATGTTTGTTACAAGCTCGGGCACAAATTAATCTTGTTTTTCCTACGGCAGTATCACCGACTAACACACACTTCACCAATTCTTGGTGCGGCTGTTCGTTATCCATTGTTCCATGCCAACGATTACTGAAAATTAAGAAAAATTTCGGCTCATTATATTGCGAAATCGATCCAGAAAATACTGTAACAACTCCACACAGGGCTCTAGAGAGTGAAATCCGAGGCTCGGGTAAAAACTATAAGGATCCTTCTATTATTCTTTTAGAATTAACTATTTCGTTACGTCTCTCTACTTTGGCGGCCTGGTCTGATTATGCTCCAGGTTAAAGTTGCATAATTCGGCAAGTCCTCACACGACCTCCTCGTGGTGACCGCTGGAAACCGTCTTCGGGCGGGCTAAGAGTGTGAAGGGCCAGCTCATCCAACTGACGAGGATCTGCTTGTCTGCTGGTCATGTGTTAGGGGCAAATAGATCTGGTGGGGAGATGGACCGAGAAGGTGCTAAGAGGACCCCAAGACAAGGTGGAACAGCATACGCCGAGGGCTGCGTGGCCAATGGGGAGCTTGGTCTTTAGTATGCGAACTCTGAATACACCTTCAGTTTCAAATAAGACCCTTACCCTTTCGGCCGGGCCAGCCAGGGTGGACATTCTTCCCGGACTACTCGTGGGACCAAGACATAGACTCAATTCTCAAAAAACAAAAATAGAAAACGACGATAGAAGAAGAGGGGGTGATGCCAGGCGCATCATCGGAGGACGAGCTGCTGGCCTCCAGCCAGGAGACAGTAGCCGTCGAGAGCAGTACACTCGGTGCCAGCCGTAGCACCGTTGTGCTGAAACCAACTGCAGGGACCTCCCGGAGCGAAGCGGCAGACGGACTAGTGGCTTCCACCCTGGCATCCACTGCCGTCAAGCGGGATGTAGCAAGTACCGGGCATAGTACTTCTAACCCGAAACCCTCAGCGTCGGGGGATCCCTCGAAAGCGAAAACCGACAAGAATGTCGGTCGCCGGAAAACGACTAAGAAGCGAAAGTCCACTGATGCCTTGCTCAAGAGCCAGTACCAGAAGATTGCTAAGAATAAGGAGGCCGGTACTGTCGACGAGACAATAGCGAAGTCCATCGCTCTGATACGCAGTCGATCTCAAGACGAGGTCGAGCAAGATAAGAAGCGGAGCAGAGTGGGCAAGAGCGCAGACGCTAAGCAACATTCGAAGGAAATTGCGCAGCAACCGTCAGCCGACGGGCCACGAACTGCGAAGCCCTTCAGCGACGTAGCCAGCAGCCACTTACGTGTGGCGCTGGCGGATGGCAATTCTGCTAGCGGCAAACTAGCGCTGGAGGTGTGGACCAGTGTTGAGGCCAGGCTGTCAGGCATGATCTATGAGCATCTCCTGAATACCGAAGGCAAACACCCGGGACTCATCCCCCACTTTGATTATTCTCAGGTGGTCCGTGGGTTCCACGTAATAGCTTGCATGGACCAGTTCTCTAAGGACTTTCTCGGTTCGTGTGTCGCTAAGATCAGCGACGCCTGGGAGGGAGTAAAGCTTAAGATCATTCCTTACAACGAGATTCCCAGGAGACCGATTGCTCACATTTTGTTGCCGAAGATCCGCATGGATAAGGATAAGCTCGTCCAATTCCTGCGCTTTCACAACCCCGGGATTCCCGTGGACGACTGGGTTGCTATCAAGGAGAAGGAACCTCAGACAGCCAGCCTGTACTACTCCGTATAAACGAGGAGTGCCTGGAGGCACTGAAAAAGGCCGACTATAAAATGTGCTTCGGACTCAGGAATGCAAAGGTAAAAGTGTTCTGCTCTGCAAAATCGGACGACGACCTAGACCCAATCGACGCCGCCAACGAGCTGTTGGAGGAGATGACGATCGATGCTCGGACGGGGACTGACGAACCCTCCACGCAAGCACATCATGCTGAGGGTAACGCAGATAAATTTGCATCACTCGAAGTGCGCCTCGGCTAATCTGCTTGTCTTCCTCTTAGAAGAAGACATCGACATCGTATAATACAGGAGCCCTGGGTCGGAAGCGACTGAACCATCAAAAGGCTCCAAAGTAAATATTTTAATTTATTCCACAGTACAGGAGACGATGATCAGGATAGACTTAGAGCATGTATTCTTGCGAGGAAGGCTTGAGTTCCAGCGACCTAGTCGTGGTCAAGCTGGAGGAGGCGGGGGTAGAGAACGTGTATATTTCCTCGGCTTACATGGCTCACGACCGATCAGCTCCGCCAGAAGAACTACAACATCTGACGAACACCATAGCAAAAAAGAAAGCCAACCTGTTGATAGGCTGCGGCGCTAATGCAAGGCATACATTTTGGGGCAGTTCCGAAATCAACGTCATTCTTTGATTTTATTATTACTTTAAAGCTATCTGTGTGTAACAGGGGCAGTACACCAACCTTCCATTTCCCCTGCTCGGAGAACTGTAACAGTTGGGAGGAGGTCCTTGATATCACCCTAATAACCGACAATGGGATTCTTAGGGTGGAGGACTGGAGAGTGTCTGACCAGAGATTCTTCTCTGATCACAGTTGGATACTTTTCAGTCTAGATCTCGCCAAAGAGGCCTCCTAGCCCTTTAGAGACCCCAGGAGGATCGACTGGAGAAAGTTTGGTCAGGTAATTAAGAACAAACTCTCCGGTGCGCAAATTGGTAAGATTAGCACGACAGACGAACTGGAGTCAAAGGTCGGGGCTCTGGAAAAGGCATTCGATACCACCTTTAAAGTCTTATGCCCTACTAAGTACAGTAAAAACACCCTGCCACCGTGGCAGTTTCTCCGCATATAAATCTCCACGTCCAGATGGCATAATGCCAGTAATGATACAGAAGAAGAAGGGTTGTGCCGTGGCTTGTTGAGATTTACCGGAGCTGCATCTCTTTAGGATACGTACCGCAGTCCTGGAGGTTGCGCACAAGTGGTCTTCATACCGAAAGCAGACAGGCGCGGGTATGAGTCCGCGAAGGACTTTTGACCAATCAGCCTGACCTCTTTCGTGCTGAAGGCACTAGAACGCGTCGTAGACATTCACTTAAGGACGATTATGGAGAGAACGCCTTTCTCTAAAGCCCAGCATGCCTACCTCAAAGGAAAATCCACAGAAACCGCCCTCCACGAGGTAATTGGCACGGTTGAGTGGTCACTGCAGTACAAGCAGTATACAGTATAAGCTTTTAACAACGTTAGTACCAACGCTATCAGCATTGGATTGAAGGGGTATCTTACGCATTGGGTTATATCCATGCTAAGCACCAGGATAATCCAGTCGAAGCTGGAAAGCAACCACTTGACCAGAGCTGCGAACAGAAGCAGGTCCCAGAGTGACACCATCTCTCCAGTGCTCTGGTTAATAGTAATGAACGAAATTTTACGAACAGTGGATAGCAGCGGGGTGATGGTGGAGGCGTATCCCGACAACGGTGATATTAGTGTCAGGGATGTTTCCGTCCATTATGAGCGACATCATGGAAGGAGCGTTGTGGGCCGTGATGCGGACTCGGCATAAACCCAACCAAAACGAAACTTTTGCTATTCACCAACAAGGCAAGGATACCTGAATTCCACCTACCACGGCTGAATGAACAAAGATTGGTTCTTTCCTCTAACGTAAAGTATCTGAATGTAATCCTGGATCCAAAGCTAAATTGGAGATTGAACATAGAACTGAGGGTTAAGAAGGCCTGTATAGACTTCTGTGCCTGGAAGAGAACCTTTGCAAAGAAATTGGGTCTTCGGCCGAGGTGGATGTACACCGCTCTAATGCGTCCGCTCCTAACGTACTGCTCTATTGTATAGTGGTAGGCTTTGAGCAAAAAATTCAATAGGATGAAGCGCTACTGCTACTGGGGCTCTGTAGTCCTGCCCGGCAGATGCTCACAATGTACTCCTGCATCTCCTCCCACTAGACCTCCATATTAAATACGTTGCAGCATGCGGTTCCGCCAGACTACGTGAGTCCGTATGCTGGACAGCGAAGTCCTACGACCACAGCAACATCCAAGACGAAGTTCCTCGGGAAATCTGGGCATTCCCCACGGACTATGCCACACGCAAGCTGAACTTCACGAGAAATTTTGCTGTGGACTTTCCAACCAGGGCAAAGTGGAAGACGTGTTGCCGATTATGACCCAGTATTCTTTACCGTTGGATCAAAGATGATCTGTGGAGTCGGCACAGGGGTTTTTCGAATACACACATTGTATCCAAGTTATATGGTCTCCCAGGTTTCGCCAATGTACTCCAAGCGGAAGTACTGACGATATTGGAAGTCTGTCAATGGCTGGGGGGAGATTCGGGCCCAAGCGTAACATAGATATTCTGACCGACAGCCAAGCGGCCATCAAGGGCTTGTACTCAGCGACGACATCTTCCAGGCTGGTGGGGCAGTGCAGAGACACGCTGAACCGTCTGGATGGCACGTTCAAGGTCACCCTCCGGGCCGGGCATAGGAACATAAAAGAGAATGAGCGGGCTGGCGGATTGATCAGGCAAGGCTGTGCTCTTGGCAGCCTTCCGGTGAATACAGTCGGGGTTTCGCTGGCGGCTGTCAGGGGCGGAGTCTAATCGCACTACCTAACACCCGCGGGTCTTAGATGGCAAAGGATAGCAGCTGTGCAAAGTCAAGGAGAATTTGGCCCGCCTCAGAGCGAGTTCTAGCTGCAGGATGGAAGAGCTGTTTTCTCTGAAGATCCGAGCCGGCTAGACTCTGCCTCCCTGTTCTCATAACAGCAGCCACGGTCTTACGAGTTTGTGGCATTAAAACGGTGCACCACAGCGCTAATTAGGCTCCTCGGGGCACTCTATCTTTTCCCATTACAGAATTTCTCGTGAATAGCATCAGAAAGCTTGGCCTTCTCAAAAAATCACAATTTCCCACTCCATCATCCTACCCTCCATCATTTAATCCCAGATTTGATACCATTTTCGGAAACTACATAAAATTTCTTATAAATGGATATTTTTTCAATTGTGCAAATTTCTTACATTCTAAGGTTTTGACTTATTTCTTTTTTGAGTTTAACCCAGGAAAAAATTCGCCCTGACTAGCCGGACCGCATACTTAAGACCAAGCTGGAGTCTTTTCAGTACCCTTCACGATGTAAGGGGAGGAATCGTTCAGTTGATGTATTGGTCAGTTTATTTGCCTCTAAAACACAACCGTCAGCTGGAACTCTGTTGGCGGGTACGGCCCAACAGGCATCATATTGATCAAAACGCGTGAAAAAAATGTAACACTTAAAAATTATAAAAGATCCTAACTTTCACTTAGGGCAGTTGTCAACATCTTATATGTACATATCGTTATCCCCTGATCGAACGAGCGCATTTCGTTGTCATGGAACCACATAACTTGAAGAAATGAGAGAAATACAAATTTTTTGGGAAGAAAACCACGAGATTTGCCAGTTCTTGTTTAATCCAAAAAACAAATACCGAAATTGCTGTACGCACTCTAAATTGTGCAGAGTGTAGTTCTGTTACTATGGCACATGGTCCTGTGAATGGGCCTCGTTCCCCAAGACTGATCTCTCACCGAAGTGTGAATGAGGTAACGTAAACCCCTGTGATAATGTGCTGTTACTACCAAATAAAAACATCCCAAAGAAATGCTAGTTCTTCTCACTCGTCACGGCTCAATGCCCTCCACTCACAAATGCAATTTATAATAACTGCGAAGTAAGTCTAATCGCAGGCACGGGGCTGAGCGGCTACTATAATTAAATTATTCATGTTCCATTTACTTTGTTGTGGCTCGAACAAACAAAGTCGTGTACCGCGCAAAACTGCTCTGTGCATTGAGATTTACTTACCACTTCGCGAGAACGGACTACTGTTTGCCCAGCCTTTTATCAGATGCCAGTGAATGCGAATGCTAATGCCGATATCGTTACAGTCTCTTGACATTAAAATCGGTTGAATTCCAAAATTCAATGGGCCCGAGACCTTGGCTTTCGGCTGCTCGAACCGGGTGATTTCCGCGAAATTGGACTGGTACGTTCCTCTTTGCTCATCCCGCAGTCGGTCACATGGTTACAGACAAACTCTGCAGGCGGTGGCACGCATCCTTGACCGAAACTAATGCACTATCTGAGTAAATAACACTCCAACTGACCATCGATCCAACACTCGAAACGTCCGATTGGCGGGCGGGCGGGAGTGCACTTCACTAGAGCCGAGCCGCACTGACACGCCGCGAACTCGTCACAATTTGCAGTATCCTTGTCGCTAGGCAGGACACACTCTGCGACGTGTCCCCCGTGAATCAGCACCGGGATCTCAACCAATTAACGAGATTCTTATTTATTGATTAAGCACGGTCTGATCTTGAACTCGAACTCGCAGCGACTCGACGGTCGCGGACTCGACTTTTTCAAATGCGTAATTGAACGAATTCTCCGTCGACACGCAAAAAGCCACTTCGTTTCGCACTTCTGAACATTTTGTTTACCCACACAATTATTTTACATCACTTGACAATTACGAAGAATTTGTCAATCGCGACGTATCTATTTCTTTATCCATTAAAACTGCTTCCTGCTTTCTACCGTCTTCTTCGCCCGAATCTCGACTTTTTGCTTTCTCCGTGCATTCTATTCGCCGTGCGGCGAGCCTTCAACGGTTGACTGGTGCGGGCTGCCAGTGCGGCAATCACGACTGACAGCCAGGAGTTGTGAGGGTTCGACGGAAGTGCGCATTTTCTTCAGTAGAATTCGCTTTTCTTCGCAAGGGAGTCGTGTCTTTGCCAGTGCCAGACAGCCTGGAGGAAGCAAACCCATGGTTACCAAAAAGGAGTGAATTGCTGCGATTGTTTACAAATTTCTATCCAACAATACGCGGAACATATGATTGGTGGAAATGAGTCTAGCGCCACGAACAAGAAGTAGCCGAGCTTGTCATCTGAAATTTCAATGTCAAGATCCATCAATCGAGCATTTATTGTCTTCGAGTGACTTAGATAAATCTTAAGTTAATGTTTATTTTCCGAGTATTCAACGCGTCTTTCGCCCATGATCGACATTGTTTGAAGAGGTGAGTGGCCCGCAGTGCATTCCAACTGGACGTTCACTTCAGAACGGTGCCGTTTCTCCCAAATTTTCGTAAATTACCTTTGCCTCCAGTTGCATAAAAAGTAATTGCCATTTACTTTGTGTTGTCATTCCGTGTGTCAAGCAACGCGCACTTTTCTCGTTCTTTTATTCTGTCCCCTAACAGGTTTGATTTTCAGAACTTGTAGTTTATTATCGAATCTACGAGCTGGCATGCGACCCCAAACGATTGCGAAAATGCATTCACAACCTCTGCAGAACGTGTCTGCGGACTCAATTACACAAAAGTATGGGAAACTGAAGAGGTAATTACTTTTGCGCTTGATGAGATCACAGCCTGTCGTGGGCAGTTCTGAAATGACTAAACTTTCCAGGGTCGAGAATATAATAAAGTCACAACAAGACTGCAGGGAGTATCGAGGACTCCAGCTAGAGAATGGACTCAAGGTGCTCCTTATTAGCGATCCAGCTACTGATATTTCGGCTGCAGCGATGTGTGTTCGAGTCGGGTGAGTAGATTGAGTCAATTATTAGATTTTGAAAAGAACAGGCCCACAAGGTCTTAGGTCCTGGAAATCTTTGCATTACAATTGGGGCTAGGATGACGAATGAGTAGGAATTTTCTGGGTTCTATTTATTTCTTCTCGGAAATTTGTGAAGATATCGACTCTTTAAGTCGAGCGTGTTTTTCAAATGACTCCTGACAACGGCTGCAATCTTGAAAAATTGGAATTACTACATCTGGTTTTTCTTAAATCGAATCTGGAACGAGTACTTTTTTTCGAAATTCAGTTGATGACGATTATTGTTCAGATTTCAGATTTATTTATTGAGCAAAGAAAAGAAATACATGTGCGGTACAAAGGGAATAATAACTTAAAAGCTCAAGCGTGACTAATTAAATATGTAACGCTAACCTACGGAGATATCCGGCCTAGCCGGTTACATGTTATAAAGTGAAAAGGTGGTGCATGTCAGTGCTTATTTGACATAACATGTGCTTAAACCTAAGAATAATTTATAACACAACTAAACAAACATAACACAAAATAGTACTCCGTACTGGGAAACAGAAAAAAGGGAGTTTTTTAGGGACAGGATTGATTAACGGAATTGGAGTAAAGCGCAGTCCTTCCTCAATGGTGTTAGCATTCTGAGAAAGGGCTACCTTTTACTCGATTTGGGCCTCTGCGAGGACAGTGACCCAAGGCGGGAGGGGTGAAAAGGACTGTGGGATTGCGGGGGGCATGTATTGTGGGGCTTAATTGGTAGAAGGAGGGACCTTTATTTAGGGAAGAAATTAATGCTTGGAGGTATCACATTATGTACAGGCTAATTAATTTCTATTGTCTTAATCTGGACTAAGTAAAAAAAAAATAATAAAAGGTGATCTACACCTGCGCGGGGATTGACTGCCAGAACATTGAACTTACGCGTTTAGCCTCTATGGAAGTCCGGGGAGGAGCTTTGATAAAAGGAGAGGATGACGAAGGGAGGGGAGGCGTGATGGTTGAAAGGAGAGTTGCTGTCCGAGAGGAGAGTCAGCCCTGACACGTAGTACCTCTGCTCGCGTAATAGTGCATTACGTTTAGCGAGATTTTTTATCAGCGGGTTAGGGTGGGACGGCCACTTTTTCAGTCTGACGCGCGACAACTTGATCATGTGCGGAATTATGGGGCAAACCCCGGAAAGGTCCTACAGAAGAGAGTTTTGGTGGAATTTTAGGTTTGGCCTTCTGTATTTGGCCGTGCATTTCCTGAGTATCATCCTTTCAAAGCGTTGGAGGGCTTCTGCTACGTTCGGTGACATGGTAGCCCATGCTGGGAAACTGTAGGTCAGGATTGGACGAATGAGAGTTTTGTATAAAAGGGTTTTGGTGGCAGGGAACAGGGCCCGGGATGAGAGGAGGTTTTTTAAGGCAGCTGAGACCTTAGAGGCCTTGGCGATAGCAGATCTGACGTGAGGGTTGGATTTAAGTCTGTTGTTGAGGGAGATTCCCAGGTATTTAATATTTGATTTCGGCTTGAGTGTGTGGTTAGCAATGCATAAATGCAGGTTTTTGCTTTCTGGTACTGTGCGCCAGTGGCACTTCCAACTGGGGTTTCTGAAGCAAATAACCTCAGATTTAAGGGAATTAACGGTAAGGGCCCAACGGTTGAAATAAGCGATGACCCTATTGGTTAGGATATTGAGAGAGAGGGAGGCTATTGAGGGCCTGACACCACTCGCATCTAGCATGGTGTCATCAGCGAAGAGGATCCCTCCTGACGCGGGAGGACCATTGTCGTTGGAGGGAGAGGGCGGGAGAAGGGCTGCCTGACTTGCCGTTGTCGTGGGGAATAAGTTTACGGGAGGGAGGGGAATATCGTGGAGGAATATGTTAAAAAGTTTGGGGCCTAGAATAGATCCCTGAGGGACTCCTGAGTTTACCGGGGAGTCGCTGGAGCGTAGTCCATCAGAACGCACGTGGCAAGTTCTATTGGAGATGAAGTCTGCGAGGATTCTGAATAAGGGGAGGGGGCAATTGGAATGGATTAGTTTGTAGAGCAATCCCTCTTTCCAAACAGAATCAAACGCCTTTTCGAGGTCTAAGGCGCAGGCTACGGTGCAATGCCTGTTTTCCAGTTGATTGAGGATATGGTCTTGCAGGTACATGATTGCCTGCTCGGTGCATCTGAGGTTTTCGAAGCCGAATTGGTTAAGTGGAATGATGGCGGAGTAGTGTCTATTGAGGTGGAAAGAAGAGAGATGGGCCTCATATCTTTGAGATCGCCGGAGCACCCCATCTTAGGGATAGGTATGAGGAGGGCTGATTTCCAAGATACCGGGAAGTGGCCGTTGTTCAGGCAGTTGCTGAAGAGGATGGCGTGACGTTCACTGATGGTAGGCGCACACTTCCGCAGAATAAAGTTCGGGATGCCATCGGGGCCCGAAGATTTTTTATTGTTGCACCGGGAGATTGCAATTTCAATTTCTTCTAGGGAGGTAAAGAAGGAGGCGAACGGGCCTGTTCTGACTGCATCAGCCGGGCATCTGGGAGAAAAGGGGCAAAGGCAAGACCCTTCCAAGCTCAACCTTTTACCGCAGACAGCATTGGCGACCACCGAGTTCCAGATGGGGTCCGCTGGCGGTTTTGTTCTGAATAAGTGGCTGAAATAGTCTACGCAGGCGGATATTTTTTCCTCGGGAGAGTGACACTGGAGGTTACCTATTTTTATCGGGGTTTATATATATATATATATTTTTTTCTTCCGGCCAATCGATTAATTACTGAGAAAACTTGTGGGCCGGTTTAAGGGATTTGAGGAGTTTCTTGTAAGATGCATTCAGTTCGGACCGAATAGCTTCATTGATTTTGCTGGACAGGTCTTTGAAGATCTCGGAGAGGAGACGGTAGTCAGCGTTGCATCTGTTCCGTGACCGGTGAAATAAATGTTTCCTGCGCTGCAGTAGTCTGTTTCTATCGCGGACTAAGAGGAGGGTTGAGGGGGAAAGGCACCCGTATTTGTAGTAACCAGATTCTTTAAATGGAGCGTGTTTGTCAATTGTAGTTTCGAAGGCAGAGTTGACTTTCCGGATGTATGTATCTAGCTCAACATTAGAGTGGATGCGCGATTTGTCCAGGGGAGGGCCCAGCACGCTGTCTAAGTCGCATTGGAAATCGTCCCAGTTTGTCAGATTGAAAGATCTGCATTTGTGCGGATGGTGGAGTGAAGGGAGAATTTGCTGTAGATGTAGAGAGAGACTGAGGGCATGATGGTCCGGGTGGGCTGCTAGAGAGGAGCAGCTAGTGACATGCTGAGAAATTGGACGAGATTATAAAGCCGTCTAGGAAAGAGGATCCACGAGGAAAGGATGGCACTCCCGCGTTAATGATGTCCGCGCTAAGGAATGGACCTGACTGGAACGATTATTGTTCTCTCAGGCCAGCTTCATCGATTAGTTATTTCAGATTTAGGCAAGAAGGTCTAGTTCATGCAGAAAAAAGGATTAATTTGACCGGTCACATCATTCTATTTAGTATTTTTCGTTTGTTTGAATATTGAGGGGTTCTAATTCCTTATTCACTTGATGTCGGACCGGAAGAAGAGACGAGAATGGCTTACGGTTTCGTCCAGGCCAGAATCAACCCATCAGACACTGCCTCACCTCTGCCCTGGGAGTAGCACGACTGAAGTAGTTCGCAGATGTTAACCGTGAACCATCTTTGTCTCTGAATACTTAAGCTTTATTCATAATATCCAACAGCTAACTCACTAAAAACTAGAGCAACACTATAGTACGGTTTGTCGTAAACACACTAAAACGCTATTCATACTACCCAGCAGGAAGCGTGTCCAGCACAGTAGTCCAGTACGGGGCCTGTGTGGGGTTGCCAAATCTCCCATCAGGCGCGTACCTTCGTGCGGATAAAGGAATGCTCGGTAAATGCGTTATGGGCATGCTTATGCCCAGGCTGGGTAGTTGGGAAGTAAACGCCCACCCGTGGATGAAAATTGGCGATAGGAAGGACACCCAGAAATCAAACAAAACATGGAGGACAAGAAAGATAATTGTTTTTGCTGTGCAGGGCTTCGGAAATCCAGTGCCGACGGTTTTTGAAAGTCGGCAACTGGGCGATACCCTGCGACCGCAGTCCCTCAGTAGCGGGAAAATTGACTACTTTAGCATATAATGCTACAAGAGATCTTAGGGGAGTGAAAATGAAATCTACATCGGATCCTTTTCGAAAAAGCTTAAAACTTTTAAGGTCACTGAAGACAACATTATCCCTAGGCAGTCGAGATTAATCGCGGGACTCGGAAAGAATCTAGGAGAGTCCCCGGACTGACAAACTATCGATGCTATAAAAGATGATCGTTGAAGGTAGCAAACTGCAATAGTATTTGTTTTACTAGGGGAACGCATAAATGGTTTCTGTGAGTTCATTAAGGAGAGGTGGAATATCCACCAAAATATAAGGGCTCTTATACCTGGCAATAAGTTGTATATTAGGGATGTGGAGGAAAAAAACGCCCAAGAGCCATGTGGCAAAGTCACGCGGGAAACGCCTCCTCAACATAGGGTAGATGAGGACACGACAAACGGAGTAGGGATGAAATAATTGAAACCCTAGGTGTCCAACAAGCTCAACGCCGAAGAAAGCATAGCCGGCGAATGTTCCGGGTAGTTCTTTGATTACGGCTCCAACTTTGACAAGAAGTAAAGAGTCTACAACTGCCTGGGTGGCAAAAAGCGGCAGATGGGGAAAAAGAAGATTTGTCCGGAAGTAATTGTTATTTTCAAGAAAGGAGATATGTCGTACGCATATAACCTTCGGAAAATCAAAACCGATCTGGAATTGACAGACCTGGGTGGCAGTGTGAGTCATACCAGGCGTACGCAAAAAGGGAATATAATGCCGGAACTAAACAAATTTATCGAGAAGACAGTGGATAGTTTGCGCGTGGAGAAGGTGCTGGGTGAGCAAGCAGATGTGAAATCTCGAAAGCAACAGATAGTAATCGAGTGCAAAGACGTAGACGAGGTCACATCACGAGAGGATATCTGCTCTTAGGGAACAATTCAACCTTATCAAACGGATGAAGAAGTCATACGGAGGTACACAGACTTTATTATTAACTTGCCGGTGGAATCAGGGATTAAACTGATTACAAGGCAAGGAAAGAATAAGTAGGGTCGTATGCCGACTTAGGGAGTAAGTATCTCTCAAGAGATGCTTCAGATGCCTCAATTTCGATCACTTTGCAGCAGCATGTACTAGTGAGCACGATAGGTTGAGAAGGTGCAATAAGTGTGGACAAGAGGGCCACCTTATCAATGACTGCAGGGGAGATCCATAATGCATGTTGTGCAAAGGGAAAAAGAAGTGGACGACCGACGCGTTGCAGGTAGTGGCAGATGTCCAGCATATAGGAGGGAGCTGAATTGTAAGGCTGGATGAGGTTGATACAAACTAACCGTAACCATTGCGAATGTTCAGATAGCTGAGTGGTTAGAGCACAAGGCTATCGTACGGAAGGTCGCGGTTCAAATCTCACTGGTGGCAGTGGGCAGTGGGATTTGTATCGTGATTTGACGTCGGATACTAGTCGACTCAGCTGTGAATGAGTACCTGAGCCACATCAGGGTAATAATCTCGGGCGAGCGTAATGCTGAACACATTGCCTCCTACAGTATACTGTAGTGCACCGCTACGGTCTTGAATAAGGTGCTCTAGCACACTTCAAGCCCCTGGTTATTATTATTGTTGCGAGGCAACTCAAAACTTACTCTCAGAAACCATTCGAGAGTCGAACGTGGATGTGGCGGTAATATGTGAACCCTACCGAAATTTTGCTAGTGCTACGTGGGTGAAAGACCCATCGAGAAACGCGGTAATATAGGCATGTCGACGGCAAGTCATTCAAGGAAGAATGGCATTCACAGGAGCCAGCTTTGTACGTAGACTGTAGACTGGGGAAGTCGAGTGACGAACACCAGGGGCCAAATCCTCCTTGAAAGCTTCGCGGAGGTGAACATCGTACTAATCAACGTTGGATGCGTGCCCACCTTCCGAAGCAGAGGGCTAGGCTCAATCGTCGATCTGACTTACCTCGTATCTCGTTGGCGAGAGTGGTCGTCTGGCGGGTAAGTGATCACTACACCCACAGTGATCATCAGGCCATCTTCCTCGACATCGGGAACGGGGAACGCGACAGTCAAGTTAGCAACAAAAGCAGAAAAACCAGAATAGCTGGGTGGCCAACTGGAATTTTCGAGGAAGAGACATTCCTCGCGGTTTTAGAAGGAGATTACGATCAGAAGAGAACGATACTTTAAAAAAAGTGATCCAGTTATGACAACGGTCACTGAGGCATGCAACTCTACAATGCCGCGACGCAAGTTCTGTCACAGTAGGAAACTAAACTACTGGTGGAACTAAGAAATTTCGCTATTGAGAGCATCGTGCCTGCGGGCGAGGAGGCTTTGCCAAAAGACCGGGTGGAAGCCAGAACATCGGTAGTAGGAGAAGAATACAGTGATCTTCAAAGTCGCCTTAAGAAAGCTATACGGAAACGTAAGCGGAATTGCTACAACCAATTGTGCCTTGACACAAATACGAACCCGTGGAGTGCTGCTTACAAGGTTGTAATGAACAAGATTCGTGGACAAAAATCACCACATGTGACGTGCCCGCGACTTCTTGTTTTTGTTCAGCCTTTGTCCAGTTCACAAGCGTATTCGTGATCGGTTTCGTCATTTAGTTCTATCAATTGCCGGATCTGAATGTAATCGGCCGGCCTTCTTGCCGATCAGATGGTGTTCTACCTTCCTGAATAACCCGATTAAAGAATTCACTGAGCCACAGTATTGGGTCCTAGCTCTTTGCTTTTCAGAGCTTAGATGCGATGTCGCCAGGTCCTGTTGCTGTCCCCGATTTCATTCGTTTTACTGTTTCCTCGACTTCAGTTGCGCTGACAGTTAAGTTCTTGAGGGTTTAAAGTGGGCACCTGTCTTGCGAGTTAATCCCATAGTCTTCTTAAGACACGGATTGATTTTGTGACCACAATCAGAGCCCCGCTGAGACAAGCAACAACAGTACCAGTCTATACCAACACCCGTGTTGAAACGCAACACCACGCCGAGGCCCGAAGGTCTCTTCTCGGTTGAGCATAACCACAACTCCCATGAAACTCCCACTAGGGGCTAACCGCAAACAACTGAGCTGTACTCACATACAACGGGAGTTCACCCGAAGTATGAGAGTCCAGGGGCTATCCCGGTTCCCATGGTACCAGTATACCCCTGGTAAGGTTTCGAGACCAATTTGCCATTTCAGATGAGCGGGAATGATTCTAGATGTGGAGGATGGACAAATTCTTCAGTTGAAATCTGCTCGAAATATTCTCGGCATCTATCGGTAAGCAAAGTACCGTTATTAACGCAACAGAAGTGTTCGATATCCTGGGTGCATTCGTTTCGGCTTTTGGCAAGTGGAAACAGATCTTTCTCGCCATCCCGAGTGTCCAGTTTATCATAAAGATTTTTGTAATTGGTCGCTCGGGTGACAGCGATCGCTTTCTTTGCTTGTCAGTTGCCATTCTTAAGAATTTGCCAATTGGCGAGCGTTTTATAGTCCTCTTACAATTCATTAGGATGTCTTCTCAATCCCCGAGGTGACCGAGGAGGAACTACGGGAGATCTGTGGACGAATTGAAGACAAGGCTCCGGGATTGGACGGGATTCCGAACAAAGCCTTGAAGTTGGCTGCTAAAACCAGGCCCGCATGATTCATAACTACATTTGAATTATGCATGGTCGAAAGAGTGTTTCTCGCTCAGTGGAAAAAGCAAACGTTGGTTCTGTTATCGAATGTCCATACAAAACCTGACGCGCATCCTCTTTATATCGCCTTATCTGTCTTTTGGACATTATGGGGAAAATGTTGGAGAGGGTGGTATACAACAAGCTGCTTCCGTTCGTTGAGCTAGCTGGTGATCTATCGGAGCGACAATGCAGGTTTCGCAGAGCGCTGTCTACGGTATATGCCATTGCAACGGTCTTGGACCTGGCCCTGCCAACTGGGGTTGGATTAAGGGCACCTTGGCTAAACTGGATGTCCCTGATTACTTAGCTTGGATAATCGAGAGTTAACTCTCGGAGAGATTTGCTTGATATGAGCCAGACCACGGACCGAAGGAATATGTTGTGACTGCAGGGTTTCCCCAAGGCTCTGTACTGGGGCTCCTGCTGAGGAACATAATGTATAACGAAGTGCTCGGCCTCCGCGTGCCAAAGGAGGCAACATTGATTGGTTTTGCAGATGACCTGGCAGTAATAGTAGTGTCCAAAAATTATTAATTTGCAAATATGCATATTTTAGCGACTAATTGTCGCCGTCTTCCAGGATCCAAACCTAAGCACTCAAATTTCCCTGTTAAAATCGCAGAAAAGAAATACGTTGTGATTGATAAAATAACATTCCTTTACAGGTATATGAGCGACCCTGATTACATACCCGGCTTAGCGCACTTCTGTGAGCATATGCTATTCTTGGGTACCGAAAAATATCCGGACGAAAACGATTACTCAACGTACTTATCTAAAAACGGAGGAAGCTCGAATGCAGCAACATATTCGGACAACACACGCTATCATTTCGATGTGGCCCCCGATAAATTGGACGGCGCTTTGGACCGCTTTGCTCAATTTTTTATATCGCCATTGTTCACTGAGAGTGCAACTTTAAGAGAGATTAATGCCGTAAGTTTTATAGTTTTAAAGCCATTTCAGTGAGATTTTGAATATTTAGGGAAATTTTATTTAGGTAAACTCGGAACATGAGAAAAACATACCTGTAGACGCATGGAGATTGCGTCAAGTAAACAAATATTTGGGGAAAACTGATCATCCTTATAGCAAATTTGGGACAGGTAACATTTAAAAAATATTGTGCTTTTGAATTCTATCCTACTTTGGTGTGATTGCTTAGGTAACAAAGATACGCTGCTCACAGTTCCTACAGAGCGCGGAATTAATACTCGTGAGGAACTTATGAAATTCCATGACAAATGGTATTCCGCAAACATAATGTGTTTAGCTGTGATCGGAAAAGGTAAGCCAAAGAAAAGACTGTCTCGTACAATGTTTTGTCCTTGAATGGTTAGTGTCTCGTAAAAGCTTTAACCGATTTCCTTGTCTAGAATCGCTGGATGAATTAGAAGAAATGGTGGTACCTAAATTCTCACAAATCGTTAATAAGAATATTAGTCGACAACTTTGGCAAAATGAACCGTACAGTAAGGAGCAATATGGCACTAAAGTGTACATTGTTCCAGTAAAGGATATTAGAGCACTCACACTAAGCTTTACCATTGACGACCTTTCCAAGCACTACAAATCGAATGTAGGTTTCTTTTTTGAAAATTGTAAATTGTGTAATTTTATGAAAACATCGTTTCGTAGCCGGGACATTACGTTAGTCATTTGATTGGGCATGAAGGGAAGGGAAGCATACTATCGGAGCTGCGAAAGCAAGGATGGTGCAACGGGTAAAAATCAAAACTTTTGAGGGAGTTCCAAATGAATTATGTACATAATTATTTTAACAGGTTGTATTCATCGCACACCGATTTTATAGGTGGGTTTGGATTCTTCGACATTAGTATATCCTTAACAGAAGAAGGTTTGGAGAAAATTGACGAAATCGTGGAATATATTTTTCAAGTAAGATCGACAAGTAAGCTAGATCCAATTTCTATTATGAAAACAACAACTTTTGTTGCAGTATATCAAAATGCTGCAAGAGAGAAAACCTGATAAATGGATATTTGATGAGTTATTTAATTTAAATGAGTTGGGATTCAGATTTAAAGACAAGGAGGATCCAACTTCTCTTGTGAATAATCTATCAGACGCTTTGCATGTAAGTTTTGTTGTTTAATAATCACAGAATGACGTGCAAACAATGTATACTTTCCAAAACTTAGTTATACCCCCTTGAAGAAGTCCTCTCGGCGCCTTGGTTGAGCGACGACTGGCGTCCTGATCTGATAACGGATTTGCTTGATTGTTTTATGCCGGAAAAGTGCCGGATAGTTGCTGTAGGTCAAAAATTCGAGAAGGATACAATGCGTTCGGAACCTTGGTATGGCACCAAGTTTGAAGTTGAGAAAATATCGACGACATTGCTACAGGTGATAAGAATTCAATTTACCTAACGAGAGCCCGAAATAAAGTCGATGTATAATTTCAGAAATGGAAGGACTGCCAATTAAATGAGAACTTCATCCTACCGGAACCTAACCCCTTCATACCGACTGATTTTACTATAATGCGAGAGGACAGTGATTCTTCGAAACACCCAATTATAATACTTGATTCGCCAACGCTGAGGGTTTGGCATAAACAAGACTCGGAATTTCTGAAGCCGAAAACGTTCGTGAACATCGATATTTCTAGTCCAATTGTTAGCAATGACCCATTGAATTTTGACTTAACGCATATGCTTGTTGCCTTGTTCAAGGACAATCTAAACGAATACTTATATAATATTGAGTTAGCTGGCCTTAGATTCAATATATCCACATCAACCTCGGGAGTGTCGGTATGAAAGAAAATTAATTAAATCCAAACTTCATAAGAGATGACCATCTATCGTCCTTCTATCACTTGCAGCTGCAATTCAGCGGATACAGCCACAAACAAAAGGTTCTGATCGAGAAGGTTTTGGATCATTTGTTTGATTTTAAAATAGACCCGCAACGCTTTGAAATTTTGAAAGAAGAATTTCGATTGTTACTAAAGAACTTCGTGGCAGATCAACCGTACCAACATTCCTTGTATTACTTGGCGTTGATCCTAGTTGAAAACGCGTGGTCAAAGTCTGAATTAGAGGCAGCGATAAAATGTAAGATTTTTAGTAACCAATACCTGATCCTTGCTCGTTAGGTTTATCGTAAATCGTCTCTTCTAGGTCTGACTCCCGAACGACTTGAATGGTTTTTAAAAGAATTTTTGTCTAGATTCCACGCAGAATGTTTTATTTACGGAAACATTAATAAACAAGCGGCACTAGATGTAGCTGACATAATTAGCAATAAGATAAATTCAACGAATTCCGTTATATTACCATTGCTATCGCGGCAATTGCTACTTAAACGAGAGTACAAACTGCCTGAAGGTAATTCTGATGATAAATTTCCATAAAACTTTATTATAGCGATCATTAAACTTACTACTGACTACTAAGTTTTGAAACACATTACGAAACTCATGTAAACCTATTTATCGCAGGTGAATCCTATTTATTCAAAAGTGACAATAAATTCCATAAATCATCATGCGCTCAACTGTATTTGCAATGTGGGATAATCAACGATACTTCTTCAGTGTTTGTTGATTTGGTAGCCCAAGTACTGAACGAGCCATGCTATAATATATTGCGAACTCAAGTAAGTCCCACAGACGTTTAATACCGCCTCAGACTTTCTTTCAAGCAAACTTTGTTATTTGAAATATTCTTCATTTTTCTTTTCGAGGAACAATTAGGTTACATAGTTCATCTTGGATCGAGAAAAACTACCGGAACGACTGGTATTAAAATCATTGTGCAATCCGACAAACATCCAGAGTTTGTTGAAACTAGGATAGAATGTTTCCTCAAAGAGATGTTGGTAAGTTTGAGATATTTCTTATTAAGCTTTCAGTGAATTTTCAATTTTTTACTATCGCAGGGTCAACTTGAGAAAATGAGCGAGAGTGATTTCAACGCGCATAAGGAAGCACTCATTTCGAAGAAGCTAGAGAAACCGAAAAAGCTTTCAGTGGTGTTTCACCGATATCTGAGCGAAATATCGATATCGTCTTATCACTTTGAAAGGGATTTGGCTGAAGTTGCGATATTGAGAAAAATTACGAAGCAAGAGCTACTAAACTTCTATAAAGTGAGTAAAAATATTTAGTTTTTAATAATTTTTATATTTATAATTGTTAGAAGGGTTGGGAGATATTAAGAGGTATTCATCAAAGAGGAAATTAAGAAACACAATGTGAAAACAAACCCGATATCGCT
Source organism: Hermetia illucens (assembly GCF_905115235.1). Lineage (NCBI taxonomy): Eukaryota > Metazoa > Arthropoda > Insecta > Diptera > Stratiomyidae > Hermetia > Hermetia illucens. The sequence goes on from NC_051850.1 coordinate 26,644,155, forward strand.
CGTAACATGAATGGCCCTGGCTCCCTATTGTTCTTCCGGGGTTGCTATTCGGGGGGAGAGGGGTTGGATTTCAACAGGCCGTGCCTCACTGACACTGGAAGCAAGAGAAGCACCGAATGAGGGTGCGATCTGTGGTGCATCTTTCTTGGCAACCTACCTAGCACGGGGACGGGATATTTCAGTGGAGAAGTCTCTCCTCGTGATTGAGCTTAGTTAGTCCGGATAAACATTCTTGCCATATCCAACATCTACACTGATGATATATTTATGTAAAGATTAGATCATTCAGGGAAGAAAGTTAAGAAGTTAATCTATTTTTTTAAGAATTGCGGGGTCCTAAGTCCACATCCACTTGATGTCGGATCAGACCAAAGAGGGAGCAACTTACTCCCTCTTTTTTTGGTCTACAGACCCCTCGTTTAAGGCTTAGCATCCCAATTTCAAAAATATTAAGTGAAGACGGTTTTCCGCTTTCTTGCCAAAGGAGAGACAAATCGTCAGACGCTGCCTCACCTCTGTCCTGGGAGCAGCGTGATCGAACGGCAGATGTTAAATGCTCCTTTATATAATTCGCAAAAGACGACATGACTGCGATTTATATTGGGCGTAAAAGCGATCCGGTCCAATATCAAGTGGATGCACACTTAAGTTCCCACAATTCTTAAAAAAAAATATGTTCACCTCTGGCCAAGCTTTGGCCCAAAGTCTGGGCGGATTTACGCTCAATGTACATAATTCACAGTCATGTCGTGTTCTTCGAATTACATAAAGGAGCATTGAACATCTGCTCCCAGGGTAAAGGTGAGGCAGTGCCTGACGCCTGCCTCTGCCCTGGTAAGAAACAGTAAAGTTAATCGATTATTGAGTTGATTATGGAGTGCACAGTCCAGTCGCGGCATGGTCCACTATAGGCCCTGTGCAAATCGCAGATATCCTATACATATTTGCGCGCAAAATCTCACGATCGGGTGTTATAGTATGAGGCCAGATCCTCCTTCCCTATCAGAAGTCAGCAGCTCTCAAATATGCGAGTAGATTCTATTTCTCGCAATCGCTAGCAGCGTGTTAACTGCGCTCATCAGTCAGGAGCCGGGCCCCACCTGGCCAGTCCGTTGACTTATTCATTCCCTTCTATGTTCCCATGATCGGTAATCCAGATGAGGGTGATTCTGAGCGTTCCGACCAGACTGCTCACTGCGCCATCAGATTGGAGGATATCATTACTGAGTATAACGTCTTAAGCCTTCGCCACACAAAGCGCGGTCTGCCCCGGCGATCTCTACTCGCAGCGATTTGTCAATGAAGTTGTGTGATACAATATTGTATTGCAAATGCCTCCTCGACTTCAGTTGCGCTGACTGGTGGAACTGCTCCAAATGTCGGCAATGATTGTGGAAGTGGAGGATGAGCAAATTCTTCAGTTGAAATCTGCTCGAAGTATTCTCGCCATCTATCCGTTGCGGCTCGACGGTTGGTAAGCAAAGTACCGTTCTTGTCATTAACGCAACAGAAATGTTCGATATCCTGTGTGCGTTCATCACGGCTTTTAGCAAGTCGATAAAGATCTCTCTCGCCATCCCGAGTGTCCAGTTTATCGTAAAGATTTTTGAAATGGTTTGCTCGGGTGACAACGACCGCTTTCTTTGCTCCCCGGTTGGCATTCTTATAAATTTGCCAATTAGCAGGTGTTTTATCGTTGAGAAATTTGTGGTAGAGGCGTTTCTTTTCACGGACCTTCATTTTAACATCATCATTCCGAAGCCAAGTATCTCGGTTGATGTACCGCTTACCCGGCTTGGTGACCCCGAGGGTTGCAGAGGCCGCTTTGTGGATCGTGTCTTTCATTTGGTTCCATGATTCTTCCACATTCGTAATGGTTGGCAATCGTATGAGTGAGACCGTTTCTTCTTTCTTCTCACCAAATCACCACCATTTAATGCGCGGCGGGCCAGTGCGTTCCTCACGCTGTTTTATCGGTGGCTTAATTCGCAGGACGGCAATCAATGGCCGATGTTGAGGTGCGATGGTCTCATAGGGAACGACTTTGCAATCAGTGACAGTGGTAAAATGTTGGCGTCTTATGAGAATATAGTCGATTTGCGTTTTATTGTTCCCACTATAAAATGTGGGAAGATGAGACAATCGTTTGATGAACCATGTATTCATAAGTACAAGGTCATGGGTGTCCGCAAAATCGATTATACGCTCGCCACCTTCATTGCGCGCTCCGAACCCCTTTCCCCCATGGCACCTGTTACCGTCTGCCTTTTCACCCACATGACCATTAAGGTCGCCGGCAATGATTATGTAATCGTCAGCAGGCACGTGACAAGTCTTTTCATCGAGAAGTTGCCAGAACGCATCTTTCTCGGCATCAGGTCCACCTGTCTGTGGTGCATACGCGGTGAAGAAGTGAATAGTGCGATCAGCTGATATAATGGTGAGCTTCATCAGCCGATCATCAAATCGTTCGACTTCTTTAATGGCATCACGGAAACCCTCTGAGATGGCAATGCCAACACCATATTGAGTGTGTGGGTTACCAAAATAGAGAAGTTTGTAGCCATTTTTACCGCGTTCGCGTTCAATGTCGCAGCTTTTGGTACCAGACCATCGGGTTTCTTGCAGAGCGCAGATGTCAATGCAGCTTTTCCTTGCAGCGGTGATTAGCGATTTGTTTGCACAAATTCTGCAAATTTGTGCAAGTGTGCAATGAGAGAATGAGAAGGTGCTAATAGAAAAGAAAGTGATTTCTGTATTGCTAGTGGTAGGGGGAGAGTTGACGTTTCTTGCAACTCCTTCAACACGCAAGTGCTGCAAGGGGAACTGAAACACTGCGAAAGTGGTTGTTATCTATGAAAAGATGAAAGCTGCCATACTGTCGTTTGGACATTTCAAAGCACCTGGCATGGATGGCATCTATTCAGCAATGCTAAAAGAGGGCATGGAACAATTAGAACAATTGCTAAGAAATATTTTTCTAGCAAGTCTTGCTTTGGGATATGTGCCTACCTTTTGGCAGAAGGTTAAGGTAGTCTTCATACCGACGCCTGGGAAGTTGACTATTCTAATCCAAAGAACTTCAGACAGATCAGCTTGACTTCATTCTTGCTGAAAGTTTTGGAGAAATTGGTTGTGTGTCACATTCATGAGAACGCATTTAGGTGGCACTCACTTAATGAAAATCAACATATTTAACAGCGTGGAAAGTCCTGTGAGTCTGCTTTTCATTCTTTGGTTACAAAAATAGAGGATGCAATTCTGAAGAGTGAGTACGTGATGGAGTTCTTGTAAAACTATGTCCTGTGACAAAAGTAACGATGAAGAATAGGGCACCCAAAGCCAGGATTCTGGCAAATTTAGTTAAAAGCTCTGAACTCTAAAACAAACTTCCGAGAAACGTGGGGACCTTTGCGAAAGGAAAGAATTGCATCGATTCGTTTTTGTCAGAATCAACATCGCTTCGCTTACCAACGAATATAATTCCGATAAATTTCCTCAACTATATTTAGCAAGATATTTGCATTTCTGAATTTTTAATTTATATATTTCCAGGCATATATTGACAAAGACTCACCGGCCCGACGAAGTCTCATGATCCACATCGTGTCAGGTATCAATGATCATGATAAGGAAACCTTAGAATCCGTCAACCAGAGTACAAAGGAACCAACCTCACATCTTTTAATTACCGACTTGACTGTATTCAAGTCATCTAGAGAATTGTATCCAATTGCGAAACCCCATCTTGATATTACACCCAAAGGTGCAAGAAGTAAATTATAATTGTAACTTAACTTTGAAATGTGAATGTAATAGCTAATAACATAATATAGATGTGAAATAGAATAAAAATTGTGGCGTGAAAATATCTGTTTTAATTCTTGAACTATGGTGGGAGGACATTGCTGGACAAGCTGACCCAAGTTTCATGATAAGCTCCAGCAAATGAATGTGTATGTGTTACCCCTAATTGGAGTACCGCATGAGAACCTTAATAAAATGGTGTTGCAAAGATTCACGAGGCGTAGTCAAAATTCGATTATACGCGAGATTTAGCTGGACTTTCCAAATATAGGTATCGAAGGGTGGCATAGTGCCAAGTGTATTCAGTAGTTAATAAGCCAGGTTAGCAAAATTGTGTTGCACGTATCTCGTCATTATCATTGGCATGTGCTCGTAGAGGTCGGCGAAGAAAAAGATCAAGAAACTATAAATAATTTCATTCGATGTCTGATAGTGCATGTGAATACATCAGAATTGAAGTCGGAAGTGAGTTTGAAATTCCAAGTATTAATCAATAATCTTGTTCGAGGCGTTTTGTTGCTAGAACTTACATTTAAATAAAGGACAAGTGAACCTTAATATTGCCAATAGTAGCGAGTGGGATAAAACGGTCCCGGGAGGATTCCCCGGAAAAAGTGCTCATCAGAGACAAGTTAAAAATGCTGAAAATGGCTAAAAGTGCTGGAGTGTCGTCACAAAATCGTTTTCGGTTTTGGCTGATGAGGTTACTGTTCCCTCAATTCCCGAAAAGGAACAAGCACCAAAAAAAATTAAAGTACCACCAATAATTTTTACGGAGCTACAACGTGAGACTATTCTCGCCATTCTTGGGGAATTGAAAATTGATAAATTTTCCATTAAAATTATTTCAATTGGACGCAGACTTTTGCTAGAGGATATTGCGAATTATGATAAGTTATTGGCTTACTTAACCGCCAAAAACGTAAAATATTTCACATACCAACGGCCAGAATTGCGCCCCATTAAAATATTGTTATCAGGGCTGCATGATATGCCCTGTGAACAATTGAAGAAGTATTTGAAGGCGGACCTCAACGTTCCCTGCTTGGGTGTAAAAAATCAATAGAAACGAGGAGGTGCTAAATAAAAGCGTTTATCTCCGAAGGGGGAGAACGAAAATGAGTTCACTCAGAGCGCATAAAGCCATTATGCACCCAGTACATTGTAGTTACTACGATAATAAAAGGCGTGGCCCCACGCAATGTACAAAATGCCAAATGTATGGGCATGGTTCTTCTCATTGTCATCTCTTTATGAACTGTATGATTTGTAGCGGCGATCATCACTTTTCCCAATGCGAAGTTAACGATCGAGAACCTGATCGCATCAAATGCGCGAACTGCGGAGAACGTCACTTACCCAGCGACAAAAATTGTAAACGACGAATCGAATATATTGATTTAAAACAAAAGCTGTCGCGGAACAGTGGAAAGCAGGTGAATGTCCGAAGCTTTCTTTCCTAATTTAGTGAGTACAAACTCCATTGCTAAAATTGGTGGAATATCCAAACCTACTTACAACTAAGTTGCACGTAATATTCTTCAACGTACGGAAAATACTCAACTCAACGTTCAGTTAGCGAGTTTTAGTAATAATTCTTTCTCTGCACAGGAGCTTCTCCTTCTATTTTGCAAGAACTATCGAGTTGTAAAAATAAAAATGAACAATTCGATGTTTTAGTTAAATTGACTAAAAAATTCCTATAAAATTAACAAATTTTCGACATGTTTGATATGGAAAACTGATTTTTTTAGGTATTTACCGTCGAGCAGTATTGATATTACATTAATTTCGGAAAGCGGCATGGGGATCAGTTCTTAGTGGAACAGCTGGACTGAACGGGGAGATAGGGAAAAGGTTGGATAGAGATCGACACAACCAGGAGTGTAAAAGGGTACGTTGGAGCAAAGGAAATTGCTGATTGTTTTAAAGGCGCCGATTGAGTTGTTATCCTAGTGGGCGTGCCACATAAACCTGGAATGACCCGAGATGATTTGTTCAACACCAATGCTGGTATCGTTCGCGATTTAACTTCTGCCATTGCTAATTGTCCAAAGGCTTTAATTGCAAATATTACAAATCCTGTGAACTCATGCGTACCAATAGCCGCAGAAGCTCTAAAGTCCAAGTCGTCTCTTCGGTGTGAATATGATTTTATGTGTGATTTTGAAAGGAATATTCGATAGAGTTTTGGTATCTCGAAGAAAATGAATTAATAGATTATGTAATTATGCAACTCGTACTTTAATGGTCTAAATATTTTTATCCACAAACATAAACAGGACAACCATAAATACACGCCGAGCTCGAAGTGAATCAACGTGTAAGTGTTGTTTTTATCTCATTTCGTTTCTTTTTTTATATTTTTTTTCTTTGATTTAATTTAATTTTTCTTTTCGTCTATATAATTTTACTTTTCAATTTCCTTTTCTTCATCATCATCAACGGCGCAACAACCGGAATCGGGTCTAGGCCTGTCTTAATAAGGAACTCCAGACATCCCGGTTTTGCGTCGAGGTCCACTAATTCGATATCCTTAAAAGCTGTCTGGCGTCCTGACCAACGCCATCGCTCCATCTTATGCAGGGTCTGCCTCGTCTTCATTTTCTACCATAGATATTGCCCTTATAGATTTTCCGGGTGGGATCATCCTCATCCATACGGATTAAGTGATCCGCCCACCGTAACCTATTGAGCCGGATTTTATCCACAACCGGACGGTCATGGTACCGCTCATAGTTTTCGTCGTTATGTAGGCTACGGAATTGTCCATCCTCATGTAGGGGGCCAAAAATTCTTCTCTCGAATGCGGCCAAGATCCAATCTCCTTTTACTTTTATATATTTCCTTTTTTGTTTGGAGTGGATGAATACAACATGAATTGTGAATAATTTTTTTTATTTGAGGACTTTCTCTCTCTTCCTCCTCTATCAAACCTTAATAGGAACATCCTCTGAAATACTAGCCTGAGGATGTTAAGGATGGGAGGAAACCTCAGGAGCCGCACCTTAATAAATATCTGAGGCAGAAGAAACTATGATCGGGATTGTGATCTGTCGTGGATCTTCCCTCTCGATCACGGCACTCAGGTCCGGAGACTTACGGCTCCACACGCGCGGTTGAGCCGTTTTTTTTATTTTTAGCTCGCGTTCTAGTTGTCATAGTTAGGCCGTCGCGAATTTCTTCGTTTGTAGTCTATTTTGAAATCCGGTGCGGACTATAGACGCGTTAATTTTGTGTTAATGACACGTGAGGGATCAAAGCGCTCAAAAGACCCCCCACATTCCCGAGCCTGGCTAGCACAGAGGCGTGCAAGAACGTGTCGACCGAGCACTTTGATGGAGCTTCAGTCTTTGCGGGCGGACCTTGACGGTCAATTCCGTCACCACGTCGCCGCCGAACATAAGAAGGGCTTGAATTTGCGTCCCTCGAGAGTGCCTTCAATATTTGATAGATTTTAGCTTTTTGTGGACGAACGTAGAGCGTTTAAATCGGCTTGACAAACTGTACTGTGTTTCGCACATACGACACCAAGAATTTCCACTAAGGCGGGAATAAAGCAAAGAAGACATTTTTCCAAGAAGTCATAAAATGTCTTGTTGTATGATAAGTTTTGGTGGGCTGATTGACTAATAGAGACGGATGCTTAGGAAGATAATAAAGGCAACTCCATGGCTAAAACACCTTCTATAAGTTTACCCAACATTTGCACATCGCGATCGCAAGGAAGAATCGTATACTCATCCATAATTTCAAGAGCTTGTCCTGAGTACTCCCCACATTTTGGCAGTATAGGCTTTAGAGAGCATTACTGGTGATTCAACAACGACAATCCCTAAGAAGATAAAACAGAAAGAAATAAAATATACATTTTAAAATATTTATTCATCATGTATTTTGCTAATATCTTCATAATCTACATTATTCACAATCCGACCCTTGAGCGGACCTTTTGCAATTTCAATTGTAACACAAAATTTGTTTTCATTTAATTCTCGTAATATCGCAATACAACCACGGTAGGCACCGTTCAGCACATGTACCGGTTTCCCGATGGCAGGAATGACTGTCTCCAAATGAGCTTGATCTGCCTTGATCTTTTCGCCAGAATCCAAAAATTTTATTTTCCCGCGATATTTATCGATAACCTCTAGGACAACAGCTTTTTGTTTGTAATATTTCCCCTCGAATGCTTTGCTGATGAATTTGACAACGATGCCTTCGGCAAGCCAGTAGTCTTTACGGTTTTTCTTCTCCTTGGTCGTTTCCTCCATTTTCATGATCTCATCCAAAGCGGATTTTTTGTCAGTTTTACTAGATGAACGACTAGTTGATGGTTTGGGTTTCTTGAAAATAGAATCGTCGCGATTATCGCTATCAAGGGCTCTTTTGGATGTGGTGCCAAGCACTTCGGTTTCTGGTTTTCGTTTCGTGGACAATTTGATATCAAGTTTGAGAGGTGCATCTTCATCTTTTTTCAGTTCTGTGTAGACAGTTTCTGGTTCCTCTTTCTTGGCCTTTTCGATTTGTTTTTCAATAAATTCCATCATTCGCTCTTGATCATCTTTATCCATTTTTTCCTTCTTTTTAACTTTTTCCTGTGCTTCTAACGCCTCTGGGCTTCGATCGACATATGTAATAAACCATCCTTTTTCAGTTTCATCAACAATACACTGTCCGGTACGCCCCAGCCATTTCACATAATCCGTGAGTGTAAGCCAGCGGGTAGCATTCATATGCAAGTGGTTCTTATCAGCAATGTATTCTTGATAGACCTTATTGCAGGAGACACGTTTTGTTCCAAATCTACGACGGAGAACTTCCAGGTAGCCATCGGAAAATTCCTTGGAGAAACTGTAGATGTATTTACCAGCATTGTCGGCGAAAAGGAGAAGTTGACGTTGATGTGATTCGCTCATTGTGTGGCACTTGAAACCGTTCTCGTCTCGACATTGTTTTTCACACATTTGACAGTACCAGCGGAGTTTCTGCAGGCCCTTTGCCTTCATTTTATTGGCCAGGTACTTGGGGGTACCCACTTCAGCGCGTCCCATTTTTGCAGTATTATTTTATCTCTACACAAAAAAAAAATATTATTTTTAGAAAATGGAGGAACTTCCTTCAAAATTAGTCTTATTAAAAACGAACATTGACTTCCTCTAAAGCTAGCACTAATCTGAACTTAAAATTCATTTTTCAAGATAATTTGTACCTCTTGGCTTTTGGTTGTCATAATGTTAAAAGTAATTAAACACCCCTGATTGCAAATAAAAAGTTAATTCCTAGAGTTACGGCTAATTACATTTCTCCGCAGGTAAATTTAGGGCGTTTTCTTTTGCTCTTATTGAATTAAATTATATTATCTTCTCGATTATATAATTGTTACCCTTTTGCTTGGAGCATAACCACTTTTCTGATGAAAGACACACGTGGTCCCCGAAACAATTGTATGCTAAAGAAAATAAAACAAGTCGGAATACCAGAAGCTGGCGCTTCGAATATAAAGGTTTTGTGTCCATCTTATGTGAGAAACTTTCTACGCACATTTTTTCATTCATATCTGACCCAAAATATTCCTTCATTATTAAAAGAGGGACGAAGATGGCTACGGTTTCTTACCAGGTCAGAGGCAACTCTTTAGACGCTGCCTCACCTCTGCCCTGGGAGCAGCGTGACCGAAGCAGCTCGCAGGTGTTATACGCCCCATTTTATAATTCGCAAAACACGACAAGGGTACGAATTATAATCGACGTAAATCCGCCTACAGTTCAGACCAATCTTGGCCGGAGCTAGACAACTTTCTTAGGGATTCCTAAGTCCACATCCACTTGATGCCGGAACGGACCAAATGGAGAGCAACTGGCCTGGACACCGTATAGAGGCAGTTCCATGATTTTCTCAGATTTTTCGGTTGGGTTCTCAGAATGAGTCCGCTAAAGAAATCATAATTTTCGGGGATCAAGCCAAGCCAGTAGTACCCACGATGGAGAATAAAACCTGGGAAACGCCTGCTCAACCAACACCAACAGCTCTACTACCAAACCCTATCTCCACCTCCACGTGGTGACCGCTGGGAGCTCTTTCTTAACGAAAAGCTACAGACAGAGAAGGATGAAGGCGAGTCTCCCGCGCCTAAAAACGGGACAAATTGTACCAACTGGTCCTCCAGGTTGGGGGTTGGGTAGGGCTGACAACCCTACACGGAAAACAACTTGTTACGAAGTCACAACAGGAGCCTCGGACTGGACGAATTATACAACGACGAACCCAGCAACGACAAAGGAATAACGATTTGCGCATTTTCTCATGGAACGTGCGCTTCCTGTACAGAGATGAAGCTGCTGAGCAGCTAGCCGATACCCTGTCCCAATATAGCGCTGATGTAACGGCGTTACACCAGATGCGTTGGACAGGGGCCGGTTTCCTGGAGAAGAGCCGCTACAACATATATTATTAGCGGCCATCCAGTAAACCATGTGCTCGGAGTAGGTTTCTTAGCCAGCCAAAAAATGAAATCTGCTGTTATCGGCTTTGAAAACATAAGCGAAACATAAGCTGAAGCCATTCACAACACAGCCCTTTGCAACACCTATAGGAGGGAAATGGATGCCGCAATAATCGCAGTCAACAGAGATCCTGGAGATGAAGCTTCAACAAATGATCTTCACAATCACCTGAAGAACGTTATCATAATTACGGCCACAAACATACAGAGTCGGAACGGCTGGTTTGACGATGAATGTAAGCTAGTAACCGAACGGAAGAATGCTGCATACCGAGTAATGTTTTTTCAAAGAACGCGGGCACGCCCAGAGACTTATCACGAACTCCGGCGAACGGAGAAGTGGATTCACAGACGGAAAAAGGAAGCCTGGGAGAACAAACAGGTCTATGAACTAGAAAAGTACAGGGAGCAACCGCACCAGACGCGCAAGTTTTACCAACAAGTCAGCAGGATGAAGCCTTATACACCTCGAAGCTCATCCTGCCGAGACAAAGAGGGAAATCTGATTTCCGACAGAATGGGTATATTGGAGCGATGGGATGAGTATTTTGATGAACTGCTTAACAACCAAAATATCCTCGAGTTGGAGGTCCCGCCAACTGAAGACGACACACAAATGCTTAAAAACCATAAGTCGCCAGGAGCCGATGGAATTACATCCGAATTGGTTAGATGTGGAGGTGACCCTGATCAATATGCGAGGCCTGATAAAAGCAGCAGGATCACTCTCAAGACCATTCGACATCAACAACGGTCTACGACATTGGGATGCCCTATCATGCGTCCTCTTCAACCTGGCCTTGGAAAAAGTGATCCGTGATGCTGGAGTAAATACAAAGGGTACGATCCTCTTTAAGTGCAGCCAACGACTGGCCTATGCTGAAGATATTGATATCATGAGAAGAACGGCCCGAGACCTACAAACTCCCTTCATCCAGATCGAGCAGGCGACAATTGGTGCGAGATCTTCTGCTGCACATCAATGAAGGCAAGACAAAATATATGGTAGCAACGTCAGCACCAAAAACCAACCAAGCAACAACACCAAACCGCACTGGTCAAATGGAAAAAATAAAGATAGGAGACTACAACTTTGAGACCGTTGATAATTTCTCCTATCTAGGGTCGAAAATCACAACCGATAACAGCTGCGACGAAGAAATCCGCGCACGGTTGTTGGCAGCCAACAGAGCCTTTTTAGCTTACAGAAAATGTTCCGCTCCAAACGTCTCACCATAGGGTCAAAGCTCTTACTATACAAGACAATGATCTTGTTAGTCTTTATGTATTCCTCGGAGACTTGGGTTCTTAACAAAAAGAAACTGCAAACTCTTGGCCGCGTTCGAGAGAAGAATCCTCCGAAGAATTTTTGGCCCCCTACATGAGGATGGACGATTCCGTAGCCTACGTAACGACAAAATCTATACCATGACCAACAATTTGTGGATAAAATCCGGCTTAATAGGATACGGTGGGCGGGTCACTTAATCCGTATGGATGAGGATGATCCAGCCCGGAAAGTCTATAAGGGCAATATCCATGGTAGAAAAAGAAGACGAGGCAGATCCTGCCTGAGATGGATCGGTGGCGTAGGTTAGGACGCCAGACAGCTTTTACGAATATCGAATTGGTGGACCTCGGCGCAAAACCGGGATGTCTGGAGTTCCTTATTAAGGCAGGCCTAGACCGGATACCGGTTGTTGCGCCGTTGTAGGATGCTAAACTTGGCACCGATCATTACTCTCAAGTAACCAATGATCGATGCTGATTACCAGCCCAGATTGTTATCCTTACGATTGGTAATAAGGGCCCCCTCCGTTTTTTTGTCCGTCAAGTCCAGTCCAACCATTCGTAACCATGCTTTGATAAAATGACTGGTTACACTTTTATAAAGTTTCACTTTCTTGGGGTGCTTCGCAACTACCACCATCCGCAGTTCGTCTGTAAAGCCAATCAACGTCGCAACCAATCAACAGGGGCCCCAATACGGAATCTTGAGTAACACCTGCCATCAAAATATATTTTTTCGGCCCTAACTCTCAATTATCCGAACTAAGTAACCAGGGACAGCCAGTTTAGTCAAGGTTGCTATTGCATCGGCCTTAGAACGGGCTCTCCGAAATCTATGCTCCCGCTTCGATAGAACACCTGCAGCCGCGAAGAACGGAAGCAGCCTGTTGTAAATCACCCTCTACAACACCTGCCCAATCCCGGAGGGTAATTATTCCCAATTCGTCCATAGATTTCCTATAACTCCTTCTCGGTCAGTCCGAAGATGGAGAAAACGTCCTATTGAAAGGTTCGCTGAGGTCCACTCTCTTCGTATTGTGGTAAAATAATTGCAATTCTTGTAAGAAGCCTCCTAAGGTTTTGTACATGCCTCAAATGAAAGGAACCTCTTGAAATGTACAAATGACAAGACCTTAGGCTACACAGTGGTGAAAGTAAAAGGACTTCGTCCGTACGTGGTGGCATCGTCAGCAACCAAAATAAAAGCAACAACAGCCAAAAGCACTTTCCAATTAAAAACAGTGAATTCTACAATTTCGTAAGCAGGCAAATTTATCTGGGGCACCGTAACCGTTAACAGTTACAGCGACCGTTTGGTTGTGGATAAAATCAGGCTCTACAGGCTGTTGTAGGCGACTAACCAACAGAATTCGTATGGGTGAAAATAGTCCAATCCGAAACATATCTATAGTAGGAAAAAAGAGGTGAAAGGGCCCGAGTTAGACGAATGTCATAGGACAGGATGGCAGGCAACTACTAGGGATATTTAATTGGTAGACTCCGGCGTAAAACTCGGATATCTGGTTTGGTGCTTTGATTTTAGGTTTCAATTGCAATTGCGACTCATAATTGGCAGCACCTTGTTCATCGCCGGCAAACCGAAACTCGCCTGACCGTCGATGTTCTTTTTTCGTGTTCATCCCCCTGACCACGACCTTGGGAGAACTCCTCTATGCGGATTGCCTTAAGGAAATTTGACTCTTCATTTTCTTCAGTTTGAAATGGAGGGATGGAAGCCTCACGAGAACTTTCTGGAGTTGAGCATCGTTTATACATCGAGGAACAATGAACTATATAAGGCCTCCCAATATTAGGCTTTGCTAGATGTGAACAAGCTTTACTGCCTTTTCTCGCACATAGTCTAGGTGCCCCATGAAGCTAAACTCAAGGAAGTCAAGTAAACAGCCGCCAATTTTCGTTAAGTACTTTGCACAAATGTTTTACCTTAACTTCTCTAGATCCCAAGCGATCCCAATTAACAAAAGTAGGAAACTAAGCCTCTTAGTGCCACTCCAGAAAGTCGAACGTCAACCTTGAAACGAGTAAACAAATCAAAGAGGAAAATGTATGCACTCACCTCGAATATGTGATAAAAGTATTGAACCGATAAAGCGAAGCTCCTTCCAACAAAAATGTTTTATGCCACCAACAGCTCCCAATAACAAGATTCCTTCACCTATAACCCAGGAGCGATGTTTACCAAATTCACACTCAAGCACTTGACAGTAAAGTTGACAGCTTTCAATTTGACATTTTCCAGTGCTCTCAGGTTGAGTTTTGACAGTCAGATTTTTTTCGAGGTATTGCTTGGGAGAGTTATTGAGAAAAATGACGAAATCTACAGAAAAATATCAAAAGCGATAGCTCAGTTCGATTTTCTCACGAAATATGCAAGAAACTACACTTTAAGGCGACTAAAGTAAAATACCATTAAATTCTCAATAGTCAATTTATTCGATAGAAAATTTCTTACTTATTCTAAATCATTGTTCATTAAAAATCACTCCACGCCCCAGTAGCACATTAAATCTTATTATCTTCCACAATATTATCACTCGAAAGGGAACCCAATTCAATTTGTAAACTTTCTAAATGTTTAAGCAATTCTTGGTCAGTGATCTGATCGGGCGGAGGCAGCTGGACAGTACTTGTCGGCACCGCAGGGAGTTCCTCCGGCTTCACGCTAATGTCTTCCTTGTCATTGGCAGCAGACACGTTATCGAGCATCAGATTTTGAAGTTCCTGTTCGAGAGCTTGCTCTTCAGCTTTGTCCATAGGCTGAACAGAGGAGATTGATTGTTCCACTTCGTCGTGTATCTCTAGAGTCTGAAAGTGGGCGTTCCATTAAGTAAAAAGTTGTGATTAAAATCGGGGCAAAGGACTTACTTCCTTGATTGTGTCCACTACTTCATCGATGCTGTCTGTATTCAATTTAGAACTTGAAAGCAGGGATTTCAGCGTTTTCGACCCTATCGAGTAGGCATCCAAAATCGATTCGTTGCCTCGAGTATCATGTATGCGAGCAAGCAGAGTTTGCACGTTATCTAAAGCTTTGCTGTGTTTTTCTGTAACAAGAGATTCCCTTAAGTTTCAACACCAATGTAAACAGCATCCCCACAGACCTAAATTGCTTTCCCATTTATGCTTCTTTCGCAAGTACGACTTGGCTACAACTCTCTTCCCTTGTCTTACGTTTTCCCTTGCCAGTCGGTCAAATTTCACGACTTCTGTTTCAATTTCCTCCATAGTTTGCAAGAGATCCGCCTCTGTTTGTTCTAAAGCAAATATTGCCTTGTCCGCGTCGGTTATTGGGGTGGCAGCTGAGTGTTTTTCTGAAATTCATGAAGAAGTTATTTCCCCCGAATAAAGTTCTATATTCAACTTCAAACCTGGTATTTTGACTAGATAGATGCGTCGCTGCCCGTCCACTACTTTGAATTCCAAATACACTTTCTCCATGCTCTGCAAATTAAGAAGGTTTATAAATAGTCCTTCTTTGCTCAGCTCAACTCCCTGAGTTTCCGAAATTTTATCAAAAGTGACGACGGTGCCGGCAAATTTCTCCAAAATCTTTTTAAGGTCCTTCGACTGCGACTGGAGTTTGGAAATAAATCTTTCTATAATTCGCTTGTTAACCAAAACAAAGACTTACTTTCAGCACATCCAAGTGAATATATTGAACGTCCTGCGGTTCTGTGGGTGCTTGAAACCTGGGCAAGCCCCATTGCAGAGGTTTCCTCACGAAGCTATTCACCAGCCACCCCGACCAGGTATTTTGCGGGTCGTTTATGAAGTCTGACTGCGGTCTTAACGTCTTACTAGCAACTAGATCGGCCATTACAGTTTCTACTGCGCACGGCAACTTGTCCTTTCGTCGAAATGCCCATTTCAACTCTCGTTGACAGACGCAAGGCGAACCCTTTTCATTGCAAAATCGCACGATCATGTCCTTCCAGAACTTGAGTTTGCCGTCGTAGTTCTCTGGATTCACCTTTCTGGGTCGGAAGGGCGAGAAAAGCACGTCCATTCGAGTATCGTCCGACCAACATTCCGGTAAATTTGCTAATTCTCCTCCTAATTTCGACATTTAAATAACTTTTCTCGGGGCACCATAAAAAGAATTCCTTCTATTTTGAAAGTTCTAGTTGACAGCTGTCGCCAAAGACGCAATTGAACGATCGCTTTCTTGTTTAGAAGGAATTTGTCACTTGCGTCAGTGCCTCTCAAACTGTTAGAGAATTTGAGATTCTAAGGGACATTCCCCGTAAAAATTGTAGGTTTTACAAGAATGACCGTTAGATTTTTGACTTACTTCCGCCATCATTCATTTGAATAGAGACAAGTTACCTTTCAATTTATTATTATTACTTAATTACAAGTTTACTCAATGTATTCACAGTTTTAATCTAAAACTCTCCAGAGTGAACAATAAAACTTCATACACACTCATGAAAGCTAATAAAAAAGAAAACCGGCGTAAATTAGCTTTCCTTAGGCAGCCTGGTCTGATTATGTTTCAGGTGGAAGTTGCATAATTCGGCAAGTCCTCACACGACCTCCTCGTGGTGGCCGCTGGAAACCGTCTTCGGACGGGCCAAGAATGTGTAGGGCCGGGCTAGGAGTAGGCTCATTCAACTGACGAGGATCTGCTTGTCTACTGGTCATGTGTTACGGCCAAGTAGATCTGGCAGGGGATGGACCGAAACAACAGCCCGGGGATTGTCCTCCCTGCACTGGAGAAAGTGCTATTATGACCCCAAACCAAGGTGGGACAGCATACGCCGAGGACTGCTTGGCCAATGGGGAACTTGGTCTTTAATATGCGAACTCTGAATATCTTGGGCACCTTCAGTTTCAAATAAGATCCTTACCCTGGTAGCCAGGCCGGCCAGGGTGGACATTCTTCCCAGACTACTCGTGGGACCAAGACATGAACTCAATTAAAAAAAAAAAACGACGACGATAGAAGAAGAGGGGGTGATGTCAGATGCATCATCGGAGAACCAGCTGCTTGCATCCTGCCAGGAGACAGTAGCCATCAAGAGCAGTACACTCGGATGCGGCAAACGAATTAGTGGTTTCCAGCCTGGAATCCAATACCGTCAAACTGGGTGTAACGATTACCAGACATAGTACTCCTAACCCGAAACCCTCGACGTCGGAGGATCCCTCAAAAGTGACTGGTGCACGGCAGAAATTACCGACATACGGAGGAAGTGTCATAAACTCCGCCGTTTGGCGCAACATTTACACTCCAGCGAGGAGGCATGCGTCATAAAGGCACAGTATAGATCAGCAACAAGGAGCCTCGGCAGCGCTATAAAAAAAAGCAAAGCTCGTGGCTGGCAGAACCTTGTCAATGAGGTGAATGAGGACCGGTGGGGACTTGGCTATAAGCTTGTCACGCGGAAATAGGAACTCTGAGGAAGCCCTGCATTAAGTACCGACTAGATGGATCGGATTAAACGGGCAATATTCCCCAGACATCCTCTATTGTTTGATGTCAATAGCGCGAAAAGCGTCGAGGATTGCCTCCTTTTCACAATGAGGGAGCTCGAAGAAGTGATTCTCACAATGAAAAACAAGAACGCGTCAGATCCTGATGGCATCCCGGCAGTTCGGCCAACGGCCAGACTTGCTGCTTGAGGCGTTCAACACTTGCTTGAGGAAGGGCATTTTTGTATGTTTAACACGACCGGGAAAGTGCTCGAGAAGCCCATCAGGAGTAGACTCGCTGAAGCAATTCGCGCTACCGGGGACTTATCCCCAAGGCAGTTCAGGTTCAGAACAGGGAGATCCACAGTAGATGTTGTTATGGAGGCCGTAGATGCGGTTCATCGAGCCGAGGCACCCAGCCGCCGATCTCGACGGATAGTGCACCTCATAACGCTTGATGTCAGAAATGTCTTCAATTCCGTAAGATGGACAGATATGCTAGGTACATTAGAAAACTCATTCCACGTGCCAAGCTATCTCTTGCGGATATTGAGGGATTATCTGAAAGGCCGCTCCTTGCTCTATGAGACGCTAGAGGGCCAAAAGAGGGTGGGATTCACGTCGGGAGTCGCACAGGGATCCATCCTAGGGCCGGGCCTCTGAAAAGCTTCATACGATAGTCTGCTGATACTTGATATGCCCGAATAGTCACACCTGCCTGGTTATGCAGACCACGTTGCCGCACTTGTTGCCTAACACACTGTTGAACAGGCACAAATCAGACTTGGCATATTGATGCGACAGGTAAACGGATGAATGGCTCCTCACGGTTTCAGCCTTGCGCTAGAAAAAAACCGAAGTAGTCATCTTGACCAGAGGGAAAATCCTGACCCTTCGTCCCGTATCGATCGGCGAGTTGACTATAGAGTCAAAACCAGCGGTTAAATATCTTGGTTTAATGCTCGACTCAAAGATGAGCTTCTTCGAGCAAATCAAAGCAGCAGCGGACAGGGCTGCAGCTGAGTCGCGGCCTTGAGTCGGCTAATGGCGAATGTTGGGGTCCCTATATCTACTAGGAGACGTCTCCTTATGGGAGCAACGCAATCGGTTCTGCTCTATGGCGCGCAAGTATACCCTTGCCAAGGAATTGCATCGTAAGTGCCTTACTCAAGTGAAGAGACGGGGACCTTTGCAAGTAGCGTCTGCTTATCGCACTGTCTCCGAACTGGCCGTGATGGTGATCAGGGGAGTGATCCCCGTTGCACTCCTTGCTAAGGAGCGTAAAGCTATCTACCGGCATAAGGGCAAGAACTTAAGAGAGGTGAACATCAACCCGCCCTTACCGATTGGCAACTCTTTTGGCAAAATGAGCCGAGAATTTAGAACCGTGGCTGAACCGAATGCACGGTGAGATTGATTACTTTCTTTCCCAACTTCTAAGCGGGCATGGAGGTTTTCAGTCTTACCTCCACAGGATTGGGAAGGGGCGATCTCCTGGTTGTGTGTGTCCAATGGAGTGGCTGACGACGCTGAACACACCTTTTTCTCTTGCAAGAGGTGGGACGGCTTTCGTTAGCAACTTTATGCAAACACAGGGGAGCTATCTCCAGACAACATTGTCAGAGAGACGCTGAAGAACGCTGGCAGCTAGAATCCTGTTGCGCATTATGTTCGGCTTTTCTTACTGCGAAGAAGATTGAACTCCACCGGCGGAGGGACCGGATGGTAAGGGGTTCCCTCTCCTCCCGTTGGTGAAAGGGATTCTCTGACTTGAAGGCTCCTAAAGCCGGGAGAACGGGAGGGCTAGCCCGAAGTAATGTGTCAAACGGTTCCAGACTAGTTATCTGATGACAGGAAGGTGTTTAGTTGATAGTCCGACAGCGTACTGTTGCGGGAGTCCAACATAAACGCATTCACCTACCCTACTCCAAAACAAACACTAGTCTGACATTAGATTCATGCTTGCTTCTATCAGGGTTTTCAAACGGAAGAGGAATGCTCTCCAGGAACCCACGATCAAATTTCGCATAACTCCAAAATGACCAGCTTGGAGCGCCAGAACTCTCGCTTCAGTTAGAGAAAGCGAGTACTCCAGGGATCCCTGATATAATTTTCGAGGAACGTACTCACTTTTCAAAAGCCAGTTTGTATTCATAGAATGATAGGCAAAGTTAGTAGTTGATATTTATCCGAGGCATGCATAACGTTTCATTAATTTGAAAGTTTCAAAATCTGCAGGTTGCTAGCCTGCAAAGTTTTATTCCTTTTAGTCCCTTTTTATGACAAGCAGGGAGTGAATTCTTAATCGCCATCTCAGAGGCTAGCCGATATCCCGGTGGGATAAATGTGCAATAAATTAAAAGCCGCAGACAGAAAATTCGGTCCCGAGGTAAAAATTACGCAGAAAATGTGGTCCTTCGTCATTTCTTGGAATCGTTTTTGACGGAGTTCGCACCTTTACAGATGGTACAGCAAATCAAGCACGTCTTCGAAACCTGGCATGATGAAGAATCAAAATTAACGAGCTTTTGAAAAAAATAAACATCAATATCTCTGCAGTTTTGCAGAATTCGCGAAGGATGAGTGAATTTCGTTAACATCAGTTGAGTGAAGGAAAATGCTGCAGAGTGGTACATTTATATATTATGAGGTCGAAATAGCTGGGAAATTGGCGAAGAAAGGAGTAATCTTTTAGAAAATTTTATATGCAGATATTCTCGTTATTATGCAAATTCGCAGGAACTCTTTAGGAACACTGAGTATGAGTGGTGAAAGGGTAGTATAGGTCCCTGTGCGAAACGTGGATTGGTAATCACGATGGAGCATAAAACTTGGGAAATGCCTGCTGACCGAACACCAACAGCTCTACTACCAAACTCTATCTCCACCTCCACGTGGTGTTCGCTGGGAATTCTTTCTTTATGAAAAACTGCAGACGGAGAAGGATAAAGGCGAGTGATACTTGGCCCCAGCCGCAAAAAAAGTCGGGACGGCTGGTTTGACGATGAATTTAAGCTGGGTACGGAACGGAAGAATGCTGCATACCGAGTAATGTTGCATTCTCAAAGAACGCGGGCACGGGCAGAGATTTATCACGAACTCCATCGAGCGGACAAGCGACTTCACAAACAGAAAAAGGAAGCCCGGGAGAACCAACAGGTCTACGAACTCGAAAAGTACAGGGAGCAACCGCACCAGGCGCGCAAGTTTTACCAACACTGCCGAGACAAAGAGAGAAATTTGATTTCCGACAGAATGGGGATATTGAAGCGATGGGTTGAGTATTTTGATGAACTTCTCAACAACCAAAATATCGGCGAGTTGGAGGTCCCACCAACTGAAAATGACGGACAAATGCTACCACCAAGAGCATAGAAGAAACAGTCTGTGCAATTCATCGGCTTAAAAACCATAAGTCCCAGGAGCCGATGGAATTACTGCCGAATTGGTTAAATATGGAGGCAACCAATTATACCAAGTGGTTCATCAACTTGTGCTCAAGGTGTGGGACAGCGAATCCATGCCTGACGACTGGCAAAGAGGCATCATCTGTCTCATACATAAAAAGGGAGATATCACACAGTGCAGCAATTATAGATATTCTCCGCTATCTTGCTAGGCCGGATAGCCCCATACGCCCAGAACATCATTGAGACAAATCACCAACAGATCAAATTTTCTCTCTGCGGCAAGCGGTGGAAAAACTGTTTGAATATGGACATCAGTTGCACCATCTATTCATCGACTTTAAAGCCAGGGTAAAACTGTACACGGCCATGAGAGAAATCGGTATCCCGATGAAATTGATAAGACTGACTAGGTTGACCCTGACCAATCACTCTCAAGACCATTCGACATCAACAACGGCCTAAGACAAGGGGATGCCCTATCATGCGTCCTCTTTAACCTGGCCCTCGAGAAAGTGATCCGTGATACTGATATAAATGCAAGAGGTACGATCCTCTTTAAGTCCACCCAACTACTGGCCTATGTTGACGATATCGAAATCATGGGAAGAACGACCCGAGACGTACAAACTGCCTTCATCCAGATCGAGCAGGCAACAATCGGTGCGAGATCTTGGGCTGCATATCAATGAAGGCAAGACAAAGTATATGGTGGCAACGTCAGCACTAGAAACCAAACAACCAACAAGATCAAACCGCACTGGTCAAACGGAAAGAATAAAGATAGAAGACTACAACTTTGAGACCGCTGATAATTTCTTTCTTTCTACGATGATGAAACCCGCGCACGGTTGTTGTCAGCCAACAGAGCGTATTTCAACTTACAAAAACTGTTCCGCTCGAAACATCTCACCATAGGGTCAAATCTCTTATTGTACAGGACAATGATCTTGCCAGTCCTCATGTATTCCTCGGAAACTTGGGTTCTTAGCAAAAAGAATTGCGAACTCTTGGCCGCGTTCGAGAGAAGAATCCTCCGAAGAATTTTTAACCCCTTACATGAAGATGGACGATTCCATAGCCTACATAACGACGAAATCTATGAGCGATACCATGATCGTCAGGTTGTGGATAAAATCCGGCTCAATAGGTTACGGTGGGCGGGTCACTTAATCCATATGGATGAGGATAATCCAGCCCGGAAAGTCTATAAAGGCATATGGTAGAAAAAGAAGACAAAGCAGTCCCTGCGTGAGATGGAGTGATGGCGTAAGTCAGGACGTCAGAAAGCTTTTAGGGATATCGAATTCGTAGACCTCGGCGCAAAACTGGGATGTCTGGAGTTTCTTATTAAGGCAGGCCTTGACCGAATACCGGTTGTTGCGCCGTTGATGATGATAATGATACAAGGACTGCCTGAAGAAGTACAAGTCGGCCTTCAGGGCCGCCAAGAGGCTCTCTTGGTTGGACTATTGTCAGAACATCGAAAGCACCAGTGAATCCGCGAGGAAGGCTCTTGGACGGAATCTTCTAGCGAAACTTGGAGCTAGACCGGATACCGGTTGGCGATTCGGCGCCATTGATGATGATGATGATGATGAGTATGTTTGGAGCGCTGTAACCATGTTAATTTCATTCCGTTTTGGTTCTTTGGTTCTTTCGTGGAATTCTCCTATAAAGAGCCCAATATAGCTAATCGTCTTTCCAACCTCTGGACTTAACTTTCCTACTTTGTGATACACACCTCGAGGCTTATTTTCTCCATGTCACTCCTCTTTTTCCTTGGTACACCCTTGGTTTGTAGTTCCTTTTCTTCTCCCACCAGGGCTTAACGACTCCTAATGGTTCTGGGTGGACTATCCCTTTACCGTATCCTTCGCATTGTACCTGCTAACATCCATCTAATTTGTGTTCGATGGTATTCAGATTTGTACATAGTCAAATTAGGTGGTATTCTCCACCTGCTACTCCCGAGCGAGCTCCCGTAGTATTTAGAAAGTTTGTTATCGTACGGGTTTCCCATAATAACCAATTGGAAGCAGCCAACGTATCGGAGTGCTTGAGGGGTGAATCATCCCTATCTCTCCAATATTGAGTTCGTTTAGAGTAACAGTCGTAAATGAACACTCATTCATAAAGCGGATTCCAGTTACTTTCACATTTCTTTTCTGCCCTCCCTAGTCTCTATGTGAGCCATACTCCAATATTTGTCTTTGGATCAAACACTCCTTCGACGACAGTTATATGAGCGTTCGATCACTTAAGAAAACACACTCGTATATTGTGTTCGATCTACATTTAGCATTGATATATGGCCACTGTTGCGAAGATAAAGTATCGTCTATCGCGCTCGCTTCGTCACCTGTTCATTATCATAGGATTTAGCTAACTTGGCTCTGATAAGAACGCGCGAAGGTACGCTCCAACTTTGCCAAACCGTCCCAAGTCTAAGATATTCCCCATTCGCTTTGTTTCTGTGTAAGTTCACTCACTTATTGCTGGCGACACCATGTGAGGCCGCTCGATCAATTTCGATATTTATCAAAGTCGTTTGGAACAATGGATGCGGGTGAAGAGATTTTAATGAACTTAACCCCATAGAAACCGTTGCTGTGGAGAAGGTGTCCTGAAGAAGTCCGGAATTCTTAAGTGACTGAGGGAGTGGAAGGACTGCACCGAGCTGCTATTCAAATTCCACCTACTTCTGCCGTTTCTCATGTTGGTTGCAGAGTCTCCCAAAGAAGCGAATCGACTTTCTAGTATGTTGTTTGCGCCATTATCTCCTGAACTCGATTACGATAAACGTGTAATAAATATGTCAATATATGCGATAATATTAACTGGTGTTCATGTTTTATACTATTTATTATGAGATGTTTATAAGTACGTGTGTAGGAGTTTGAACTTAAAAACTTAGCCGTTTGATAGACGTAATTTGATAAAACAGAAATAGTTGATAAGATGCAGACGTGACGAGCACATTTCTCCGGGAGCGACTTCAACTGCAAATTGCCTAAATCGAGGAAAATGTTTCTATTTAATTGTGATCAGGCATAAATTCGATGTGGGAAAAGTGTCCTCGTTCGGAATATCATGAGTTCAGACGTACTTCGGATTGGTTTCCGCGGAATTGTGATTTTTTTGCTTTGCCTGAATGTCGTGGGTGCATATAATCCCAGCGAAAATACAGTGTCACAGTCGGGTGAAACCACGAAGAAAGATAATACCAAGCGAAGTGATCGCATCAAAATCAATTTAATTTCAAGTGTTACAAGTGCCCCCTCAAATACGCAGGACTATCAATTGCAAGTGTACAACGGTCCCAACAGGAATGCACTCAAAAATGATTGGCCAGTGTCTAAACTTCCTCCAGATTTCCTCCCGGATAGTAACAGTGAAGAAGATGCCATTGATGAGAGCCTCGAACCTTGCTTACTCGACGTTACTTCTATGCTGATGTCGTGGTGGATTCATCCCAATGGAACTTTAGTGGATAAGCTCTTCAGAGGTATGGCTTTAAAGGGTAGTTAGAGGCATGGCTTCGAAGGGTAGTTAGAATGAGTTCATTTAGTATTATCAATTGAGGACCTCAGGTCAGCAGCGATGAAACTCACGATCACTAGCCTCCTTCCCACTCAGCTTAGAAGATCACACCAGATCTAAACAAATTTACTAATTTTAAATCAAAACATCAACCGAGAATGAAGATAATCTACATTGCCCGAAAGCGTATCTTTAATTAGGAAGATAATTTTAGTAGCTTTTCGCGGAAATGTTTTCACACCAAAGTGCAACAACTGTTTGAAATTTCAAACTGATTTCACCTCACAATTAAAGACTTGTTATGGCTAAGGCTCAGATAAATATTTGCTGCTGATTATTACGCGTTTTTGAAAGATTTTTCTCGAAATAAAACTCAACACCGAAAATGTTGTTATTGGCCAACATACGAAATCAATTAATCTCAATGATTTATTGACGCTATACCATAAATCGATTAGTGATATTGTATAGAGTTTTGTTTTCTTTCTACGAGGAATTAGTACGACCGGAAGATATCTAGACATATGTGCATATAGTTGTTTTGAATGCTGCTTGATCCTACTGCTTCGATGCCTTCTTTGGACAAAATTCGTCGCCAAGCTGGGAACATTTTCGTTGAGTATGTTATGCTGGGTGGTTGTATGTCCATCTTCATCCTCTCTTGTTCGAACAAAGTTGTTAGGCGATTTCGTTTCTTTCGTATCTTGCTAATCTTCCTAATTAAACTATGGATTAGAGTTGACCGCAATCCATTTTTGAGTAGCTGTATCCACAATTTATGACTTTTCTTTTTCAAACCTTTCTGTGGTAAGAGGTATAGACAGAAGTCTGTGCACCATGGATCCGTAGGCGGCCACTTTATGCTGGTGGGAGTGGTTAGACGTCCTGATGATGGTACATTTTGTACTAGACGGCTTCCTATATATGTCGAATTCGAAGCTGTTATTCTTCTTTAGTATTTTGATGTCGATGCTTAACCAAACTTTAGGTTTGGCCATCTGTCGTTGCATTTTCTTTTTTAAGCCTACCATGAAAATTTCATTTAACCATCATCATCAACGGCGCAACAACCGGTATCGGGTCTAGGCCTGCCTTAATAAGAAACTCCAGGCATCCAGGATTTGCGCTGACGCCCACCAATTCGGTATCCCTAAAAGCTGTCTGGCGTCCTGACCTACGCCATCTCTTCATCTCAGGCAGAGTCTGCCTCGTTTTCTTTTTCTACCATAGATATTGCCCTTATAGACTTTCCGGGCTGGATCATCCCCACCCATACGGATTAGGTGACCTTGTTTGACAGTTGTTGTAAGCTGAAATAGGTTCTGTTGGCTGACAACAACCGTGCGCGGATTTCATCATCGTAGCTGTTATCGGTTGTGATTTTCGACTCTAGATAGGAGAAATTATCAACAGTCTCAAAGTTGTAGTCTCCTATCTTTATTCTTCCCGTTTGACCAGTGCGGTTTGATGTTGTTAATTGATTGGTTTTTGGTGCTGACGTTGCCACCATATACTTTGTCTTGCCTTTATTGATGTGCATCCCAAGATCTCGCGCCGCTTCCTCGATCTGGATGAAGGTAGTTTGTACGTCTCGGGTCGTTCTTCCCATGATGCCGATATCGTCAACATAGGCCAGTAGTTGGGTGGACTTAAAGAGGATCGTACCCCTCGCATTTTCCTCAACAACATGGATCACTTTCTCGAGGGCCAGGTTAAAGAGGACGTATGATACGGCATCTCCTTGTCGTAGATCGTGGTTGATGTTGAATGGTCTTGCGAGTGATCATGCTGCTTTTAGCTGACCTTTCACATTGGTCAGGGTCAGCCTAGTCAGTCTTATCAATTTCGTTGGGATACCGAATTCACTCATGGCCGTGTACAGTTTTACCTTGGCTATGCTATCATCTAGCCTAGCAAGATAGCGGAGAATATCTTATAGATGGTACCTCTATAATTGCTGCACTGTGTGATATCTCCCTTTTTATGTATGAGACAGATAATGCCTCTTCGCCAATCGTCAGGCATTAATCCGCTGTCCCACACTCTGAGCACAAGTTGATGAACCACTTGTTGTAACTGTTCGCCTCCATATTTAACTAATTCGGCTGTAATTCCATCGGCTCCTGGCGACTTATGATTTTTAAGCCGATGAATTGCACGAACTGTTTCTTCTATACTTGGTGGTGGCAGTATTTGCCCGTCATCTTCAGTCGGCGGGACCTCCAACTTGCCGATGTTCTGGTTGTTCAGTAGTTCATCAAAATACTCGCTCCAACATGCCCAGTCTATCGGAAATCAGATTTTCTTCTTTGTCTCGGCAGGATGAACATCGAGGTGTGTAAGGCATCATCCTGCTGACTTGTTGGTAAAACTTCCGCGCCTGGTGCGGTTGCTCCCTGTACTTTCGAGTTCACAGACTTGTTGGTTCTCCCAGGCGTTCTTTTTCCGTCTGTGAAGTCGCTTCTCCACTCGTCGGAGTTCGCGATAAGCTTCTGCGTGTGTCGCGTTCTTTGAGAATGCAGCATTATTCGGTATGCAGCATTCTTCCGTTCCGTTGCTAGCTTACATTCATCGTCAAACCAGCCATTCTGACTCTTTTTGCGTTTGTGGCCGTATTTATGATAATGTTCTTCAGGTGATTGTGAAGATCATATGTTGATGCTTCGTCTCCAGAATCTCTATTGACTGCGGTTATTGCGGCATCCATTTCCCTCTTATAGGTGTTGCGGAGGGCTGTGTTATGGATGGCTTCAGTATTAACTCTCACCTGGTTGTCAGAGGGGATTCTGGGTGGTGTTGTTATTCGAGCTCGGAGCACCATGCCAACGAGATAGTAATTCGAGTCCATATTGCCCCTCTATATGTTCTGACATTCATCAAGGCTGAAATGTGGCGTCGCTCGATCAACACGTGGTCAATTTGGTTGAAAGTGGTCCCGTCTGGAGAGGCCCACGTATGTTTGTGAACCACATTCCCCGCAAACCAGGTACTTCTAACAACCATTTCGTGGGACACTGCTAATTGAATGATCCGCACTCCGTTATCATTTGTATTTTGGTATAAGCTATTGGAGCCAACGTATCGCCTGATTACGGGATCCTTCCCTACTTGGCTGTTAAAATCCCCAAGTATGATTTTAATATCATATCTGGGACAGGCTTCGAGGGTTCGTTCTACTGCCCCGTAGAAGGTATCCTTCTCCGACTCTGCAGTCTCCTCTGTAGGAGCGTGAACGTTAATGAGGCTTATATTTCTAAATTTGCCTCACAAGCGCAGAGTGCATAGCCTTTCGCTTATATTTTCAAAGCCGATAACAATAGGTTTCAATTTTTGGCTGACTAAGAAACCTATTCCGAGCACATGGTTTACTGAATGGCCGCTATAATATATGGTGTAGTGACTCTTCTCCAGAAACCGGTCCCTGTCCAACGCATCTCCTGTAACGCTGTTATATCAACCCTATATTGGGACAGGGTATCGGATAGCTGCTCAGCAGCTTCATTTCTGTACAGGGAGCGCACGTGCCATGAAAAAAAGCGCAAATCGTTATTCCTTTGTCGTTGCCGGGTTCGTCGTTGTGTAATTTGTCCAATCCGAGGCTCTTGTTGTGGCTTCGTAACAAGTTGTTTTCCGTGTAGGGCAGTCAGCCCTACTCAACCCCCAACCTGGAGAACCAGTTTGTACAATTTGTCCCGTTTTTAGGCGCGGGAGACTCGCCTTCATCTTTCTCCGTCTGCAGCTTTTCGTTAAGAAAGAGCTCCCAGCGGTCACCACGTGGAGGTGGAGATAGGGTTTGGTAGTTGAGCTGTTGGTGTTGGTTCAGCAGGCGTTTCCAAGGTTTTATGCTCTATCGTGGGTACCAATCCACGTTTCGCCCTGAGACCTATACTACCCTTTGACCCTTTCTTTTACTCTCTGGAGTATTATTGTGCTATTCGATCCATTCTTCCAGCTTTCGTATGGCTTCTTTCACCAGGATGTTAGGAAATAGTGCCTTTATATCGTATGAAACAAGATTTCGTCGTCCTGTATACGACATTCCTTCAATCTCTCCACCACTTCTGCTATGTTTCTTACCGTTGTGGTGTTGCAAATATTACCAATTTTCTGCATTTCACATATCACCCATTTGGCTATGTTGTATGCTGGAGAGTTCTGAGAGAGTATCTGCTATTATCTTCCTCATTTCTTCCCCTTCTTTGCGTATTTTTGGTTGGCATCTAATCTTCAGAAGGGCCGGGTTAGGCATTTTAAACTGTGCCATGTTTGGTATGATCGATTTGAACTCTTTTAGTGCCTTTTCCATTCCGAAATATCCTCCAGATTTTAGTTTCTCGAATACTCACCTGTCATATTCCTGTTTGTTCATAGTTACCAACGTGTTACATTTCCGCTTTTAGCGGCGTAACTAAAGTGAGTGGTGGTACTCTAGAGAGTTGTCCTTTTCCTCTTGCGACACTGTGCTTCTGTTCTCTGGAAAGCCAAGTGGTAGCCGACGTGAATTCTACGTTGCACTGTTACATACGGCTACTGCAAGGGGTGCTCATTAGTTGAGAGTCGGTTTCTAACAGGAGCTTGAGTGCAAGAGTCCAGTCCAGGTTGAGAAGCATCACAATTGTGGCATGCTATATACCAACGGATATTTCCGATATAGTGTAGAAATTATACGCAATTCTGAAGATACTTCCTAAAGTTAACATTGAATGCCAAGTTAGACTCTGATCACAGATCACACCCTGCGTGAGATGAGGAGACATGGTCTTGGTGACCTTAAGAACAACGACGCCCATGATCTGCCATAAGGACTGGAAACCAACATCTGGTCAATTTGCCTATATCCCGATCTGCAAAATATGTAGGAGCTGCCTTCCTAGTCTGCCGACTAACAGCATCCAGGTTGTGAAATTATTCCCCAATTCGATCCAAAACTTAAACGCCAACTGGCTCTTCATCTAGAAGCCGAATGGAGCATTTATTGAACAATGACACTAACCCTTTTCAGGGATAGTCGCACAGACTCCCACATGACGTTGAGGAAAGGTCGATATTGCTTTAACCACTCATATGTGCTGCCATCGGCAAAATTTAGTCTTAGCCTTTTAAGCCCTTGAGTCATAATTCATAATCTCCATTGTTGAGCTCAGGGTTGCTTCCTCGCTGAAAGTTGAATCGTTGAAAGTTAAATTTCAGTCATTTTTCAATTAAAATTTGGTGATCACGAACTCCGTTCCCATCTGCTTATTATGGGAATATCAACGGGCGGTATACCTCGTTTTAGCAACTTTTCTAATTGTCAGTTCCCGATACGAATTGCCTAACTCTCTGCCTTACCTTTCTCACCATTCCTTGTCTTAATGCAGTCTTTGAAAAAAATCATTCTCTTTTGGTTGATGCCCCTATCATTCTAAGCTCATTGATATAAGCATACTTCATTTTTTTATCTTATCCTTCTCCTATTATCTTTTGTGATTGTCACAACTAAGAATATAAAGTTATCAACGTTTTCTAGGTTGTAACGTATAATGTTACTATTCATATCGTATTACGTTCTACAGAGCAATAATTGAGGTCCAATAGTCCAGGGGTCGTCCATTATTTCTATTGCTTACTATATGGCAGTTCAGGTGATGAGAGCTCACTATTTACAGCAAATCAAGGAGTATCTGGCACGCCTATAACAAAATCCAATCGGGAGAGCTTTTGGGCCAGACGCGTGCAAATGCATACAGGCGATCTGTACAGGAGCTATATGGGGGAATATGCCATCACATTTGACATAATTTTTAGGCCCTTTCTTTGCGATTGTCCAGGTTTAGCTAAAACCACATTACGGACACTATGTAAAAAGTCCTTTGAGGACTTCAAGGAGATCTCTATTTGCAGATCGGGGAGTTGGTATCATTCGTGGATGCTATAAGCTGCCTTTAAAGAACTGAGTCAGCCTCTTTTTGATAATCCCACAGCGTCTCAGCAGTTTGTGGCATCAAAATGGCACACCGCAGCGCTAATTAGACTCCTCGGAGCGAGAGAAAATACTTAATTCCAAATCCTAGGTTGAAACAAGAGGGTAATATTCTGAAATTTCTATCGGTTATAGGATTCATTGACATATTATACTTAATAGGTACCCAAAAACTATCAAAGGGACTTCGCGCACTTTACCAACCGTTATATTGACCACCTTGCGTCCTACAGTATACTGTAGTGTACAATTACGGTTTTCAATGGAGTGGATTGTTACGCCAACATTATGATTATTAATTGCAGAATTGCAATCCCCAGATTGTCTTCCAGACAGAGTATCTATGCACCGCCATTGTTTCAGCGTTCTCCTAAACGGCCTCTTCCAGTGAACTACCCTGCTTAGGCGTTGGCCAAGCTCGCGCATTAGCTCCTGGATGTGTAACTAGAGGACCGTGGTTGTGGTCGTTCCGGGTTGCCGAAACTTAACTTCGGAACGATGGGGTAATCAAACACCACTGAAACAGAAAACACTAAAGGGGTTAGGAATAATACTTACTTGATTGGCTTGGCTTAAGTAAAAGAAAATACTCGCGACTCCACTTCAACAAACCTCAAAAGCGATTTAAAGTAATTCCCGCGCGTAATAAAGTGTTCTCGGATAGAACCCTTTAGCTCTGTTCAGAGGCTTGTTAACAACTCAAAATTAAAAGTAACGTTATTCTTAAAATCACCTATGTTTGACCCTTCCGTGTTTACACATTGCTTTGAAAGTGTTCTTGTACACAACACAATAACACTTGTTTATTATTATAAATTTGATTGTCGGCGACAAATCGACACCTGCTGTTGCGCTGCGAATTGCTGACACGGAAGAAAGTCATGTCGAGGCCAAATATACCATTTGGTATGTAATATGCTGATGCAAAGGCGGAAAAGAATCTCGTGATGTCCAAACAGGCCATTTGCATAGCATGTGATGTAACGACGGAAGAGGTTAAATGCGCAGGCAGACTGGGTTTCATGGGGCTAGCTCCAAAGATGCGGCTGCTGGAGAAAATCCGGTGAAATCGCTTGAACAGCCATCATTCAAATATAAAATTTTCAATTTTCATCATTTTCATTTTAACGATTGTAACGGATGACTTACTTATGGAGTTTGAAAAGTGTACAAATATCAAGGAAGACGCGGCGTTGCTGCAGGGAAGGGAGATTAAGGGTACGGAACCGTGACGGATAGTCAACTCGTGGAAGGTCCTTTTTGAAGAAAGGTCTAGGTGAATTCATGTTCACGTTGTACAGCTACAAGGGCGTACCGTTACGGTCTTGAATGAAGTGCTCTAACACATTTGGAAGCCCTGATCCAATATGGATGGTTGCGCCAACGATTATTATTATTAAATATAAAACACGTGGAGAAGAAGGTGAACTATGAGCCACTAGCTCGGTAAATCAAAGAAATTTGGCGCCTCGAGCGGGTAGTTGTAGTTCCCATAATATTGTCAGCTACAGGTATTGTACCTAAATCCGTCACGGCTTCCCTTGATGTCCTGGGACTCTCACACAGTCTGATTCAAACCATGCAGAATTATACCATTCTGTTTACGTGCTCAATTTTGCGGGGAATTTTCGACGGATTCTTCCATTACCCTACCACCAGCCACCACCAGCAGCACCCCTTTATATTTTAAGTAGCTCGTCGATCGTCCGAGCCTAAATGGTTGGCACTTAACGCTAGTATTAGGTAAAATCCAGCACCAGCTGACATGTGGTAAATCGGAAATTAAACTTGATATTCTTTACGAAAAACATACAGAACACACAAAATCTTTTGTCTCCGGGCATTATTATGACAAGCATACCCTACATGAACTTGTAAGCGTGAAAACGATTTATTCGCACCGATCCCACACCGTTTGACAATAACTCAAAAACGAACAAATATCGATTGATGTGAACAATTGCTGACGAAATGTACCCCAAGAGGTAATGTAGTCAGCATTGCTCTCGCCTATACATACACGTCCTGGGACAGTGTCTGGCACTTGTGCAAAGTAGGTCGAGGCATCTGGGAGAACACTTAATACCAGATGCAAAGCTGAAAGATCTATCATCAATAGGTACACTATAACCAGTAAAAGGGGCACAATAGTTCTTCAAGGACGCGGTGCGACTTTCCCTTAACATAATAATAATAATTGCCCTCGCCTGGATGATTGTCCTGATTTGAGCTACTTATTCGTCATATTTGACATCCAACCATCTGTCGTCAGGGAGACTTGATCCGCGTGCTTCCGTGCTCTAAGAAATAAGCCATTAGGGCAGCAAAATTGAATAATGCTGGAATCCACTCGCAATTCAATCGTTTGATCTTTTCGTTCATGGATCGGTTTTTACGTCTCTGCTATTATCGATACTCCTGGCAACTTGCTGGAACAGGGCCACATACTCTGACTGCATCAGAGGTAAATGCACCATTGATGACGACAAACCTAACAAGAGATACACAGCGCTTGACATGCGTTTATGCAATCAAAACTTTCATAAATTAATTAAATTTTTAAATATCACTAATTGCTCCAAGTGTCTAAAACTAATAGAAAAAAAATATTTTAAACTTTGGAACGACAAATTCATCTAAACAAAACTCTAAAAATACCGCCCATACCAACCTCATACGGAAATTGCTATTTCACCTTTGTTTGTAATAACACTCGTACATGCATCGATCATGAAAAATTGTCAGGCCTAGCGAAAATGTAATTTTCATTTTGGGAATTTTATGTTTTGTGATGATTTTTTTTTCCATTACGTCATGCTTTTATTTTTTCTAATCATTCATCATGATATGTCACGAATATGGTGAAATATTATTTCCGTGGAATCCATTATTGAAAAAGTTTTTTATAAAACCATAATAATATAATGTAGTTTTTGGTTTGAAAAGCAAATTGTAAACCTCTAAGCTAGAACAAGGAGATGACCTAGGAGAAAGGGCCCTTGGTCCTTGGCCCTCAAGCCCATGATTAACTTAAGAGGATCATCCCGTGTGAAGACCTTTTTTTTTGCTATTTTTAGAAATTTTTTGTGAGGAAGTTATAAATATATAATAATAATAATATATATATATATAAATAAATAAATAAACAAATTTTTTACCATGTACTTATTAATATCTTGAGCATGCATAATAATTTTTCCAGCTCAATAGCATAGTTCATTATTGAAATACAGCGCAGCTTATGCATCCATCCCCAAAAAGTGTTTTTCTGCTGCCACGCTAAAGAGCGCTGTGATCATCTTAAAGAAAAAACGCCGTAAGGTTTCCAAATACTTCGTAATTGTTGTGTTTGTTTTAAAATTGCACGAAAGACCTTCAATCGCAGTTTCCAAAGGACTGTGGATCAGGAATATATATATGTCTTGCTTTTTTAGTGCCTATAAATTCGTAGCTTTCCTTTCCGAAACAAGTCACTTAATTACGCCCAGTGAAGAATACTTTCCAGCTACCTAAAAGAAATAATCATCATCATCAACGGCGCAACAACCGGTATCAGGTCTAGGCTTGCCTTAGTAAGGAACTCCATACATAACGGTTTTGCGTGAGTTATAGATCCTAGGGGATCTATGTCCAAAAAAAATAAAAGATTGGATTTAAAATTTTAAATTAGACCTTTATTCTGGCAGAGTTTCTGCCTTCCAAATTACAACTCAGCTATTGCAATGTGCGTCTACAATTTATAAGTTAATAAATTGCTTACAAAGGTTTATTGGTTCAATTAACTTTTAGCGTGTGCAAGTATTATGTTGCGCAATGGAATGTGCAAGGTGCAAATACAATGGATTTTAATTCTGTTAGCATTATATTGCAAAGTTCAATGAAATGATATAATTTATGATGGTGACCCGGTTGAGGGCACGTGTGGTGTAGGTGATGCCGTAACTCCTCCCCCCTTAGTAGGATGCAATGGCCAAAGGAATTGTATCCTAGTCGGTTCGCAAGGTGAAGATGCAGCAGGAAGTGGGTCGCTCTGGGTTGTGAGTATGATGCTGGATTTTCGATGAAGTACCATTTGAAGAGATATTATGACGACAATTATCACACAGATTGATGCTGTAGTTATGGTGAGGAAGTCTTTTTGCTTTACATAGGTAACCAGGGCATTGGCAGGTGGGTTTTTTGTAAATTGGTAGGTTCCGAGTTGTTCCAGTTGTAGCTTGTTTATGTGGGGAGATGTAAAATTTATTTGATTGAATGATGTCGGATATATATTTATTTGGTCCCAGAAAGTTGTTGATTTTGATATATAGGTGATTCCGTTTACAGTAATTTGGCAATTTGTGAATCGTATTAAAACAGTTCCTCTTATCTTGATGTTGTTTGGACCGCAGGTGGTATTTATCACGGTTTCGGGCATATTGATGAAGATAAGGTGATTGGGTTCCGCTTCGAAGATTTCTACTTCCTTATCTCGATCGTGGAGTTCGCACTGGGCTGGTTCGTTGTTGATGATTTTCGCAATACATTTTGACTGACTAACTTTCTTCCAATTTGGCGTTTGGTAGCAGTAGAATGTTCCCTCGATGTGGTTGCATTTTTCATCAAAACTTTGGGTATGCTCGGTATTAAGGATTAGGTAGGGTTTCATTCGGATTATTTTTGTTCCTTGGATAGGTAGAGGAATAACATGGAAGAGTGTGTAGGATTTTCTCAGGGTAAAGGGGATTCTAATGTTAAAAATGATATTCGTTCCATTTGAGTAGGCTTGTAGACTTAATAACTCGTAAATATGTTCTATTGTCGTAATGTTGATATTCTGATTTTCAAATGTATGATTTATCTCTGCTAATTCGTGAGGGTTTAGTATCATTTTCGGGATTATATTGAGTTTCGCTAGGACAATTGCTTCAGCGATGCCTGTGATATGTTCATTCAGTAAATCGATGTTATAATTAATTTGATTCAAATATTGCGAATATTTGAAAATTTTATAATCATTTCTGATTTGGTTCTGGGAATTGTCGTTCAAATATTTGAGGTACCTAGTGATTACTTCTTGTTGTTGATTAATATGTTTTGTTATGTTTCCAAATCGTTCAATCATTTGTGTATTCAATTTTGTTTGTTGACTAAATTCCGATTTCAAACTATTTTCATTGCCTAATATAATATCAATTTGCCTATTAATTCTCTCGGCGTCGCTAGCATCTAAGTTGCCAGTGATTCCTTTAATGATGGTACCCAGTCCATTTATCAACCCTCTTTTTGTCCGTTTGCGAGGTATTATGGATAAGAGTTTGTTATTAACTTCCTTGAGTTTGCTTCCCGTAATTTTCAATGATTCCGATAGTTCAGTAATATTGTCGAAAGTCCTAAGTGAGTCAGTTATTCTATCAATGTTTTCTTTGTACTCGTCTAGCCGTATTATGTGTATTAGGTCACTGTATGATGTAATCAAACGTGCGTCGCCAAGTTTTATTGGTAAAAGTCCGTTCCTATTGG
Source organism: Hermetia illucens (assembly GCF_905115235.1). Lineage (NCBI taxonomy): Eukaryota > Metazoa > Arthropoda > Insecta > Diptera > Stratiomyidae > Hermetia > Hermetia illucens. The sequence continues at coordinate 26,679,607 of NC_051850.1, forward strand.
TCAGGTCCTGCAAGTCTATTTTCTGTCCGAGTGTTGCAAGAAGTTGCCTGAAATTTCCGTCTTTTTTTAATTTTTGCTTTATGGGTTTTTTTATTGTTATTAGTCAAAATAGTAATGTGATTGTCCTTTTTTACTTTCTGACGTGAAAACCTACGAGTTAGTTTATTTCTCCTACATTCCCTGCGATAGATTATGGATCCCTCATTAACAGTTTCGGGGTCATTTCTATTCATATTTAATTTCTCTAGTTTTTTCCTTGATACTTCTTCTAGTTTTGTTTTGATCTCTGGATAGAGTTTATCTCGAAATTCCCTAAGCCTTTCTAAGTACTCATGCCCGTTGTTATGTTTTATATTTTTATTGAATTTATACGTCCTTCCGTAAAATAATTCGAAAGGGGTATACTTAGTGGATGAATGTATCGCATTGTTATATGTTGTTATGACTTCATTCAGGATATCTTCGGGATCTTTGTCCCGGTGGTTATGGTATATTATTCTGTATGTTTCAGTTATGGTTGAATTAAGTCTCTCAACAGGGGCATTGCTACTTGTTTGTTGAAACGAGGTGATATGGTGATTAATATCATATTGTTTACAGAATTCCGTAAATATTGAGGAGGTAAATTCCGTTCCTTGATCGGTGACAAAGGTTATAATGTTTTCAGGTACGCCGTGAAGGCTAATAAAATGTCTCAGTGATTTAATGATCGCCAGGCTATTTCGAGCAACCAGCATATAAGCTGCAGCAAATTTGGAGAATTTGTCAATTAATGTAAGAACATATTTTTTGTCGATTGTATAAATATCTACGTGCAATGTTTCAAGGGGTTTCTTGGGAGCTTCTGAAAATTGAAATTTCGGTTTTTGAAGATTCCTATCATACTTTAAGGTTTGACATTGTTCGCAGTTGTTGATTACTTGGGTGATCTTGCTTTTCATGTAAGGGAAGTAGCATTCCCTTTTTAGGTGGGCAAGTGTTTCGTTTATCCCGCGATGGTTATTTTTTGTATGATAGTTACGAATGAGGGCGTCTTGTTCGTCGCTTTCTGCTATTTCGTCTAGTAATTCCATACATCGAACAAGTTTGAAATTACAAGAATGTGAGAAGTGTTTTGAGTATACCTCCTGAATGATTCTAAAGGTTTCATCTGAGCTTAAAATTGCTGTTAGTCGATTGGGAGGAATAAATTTTTTAAAAATTTCGATAATCGTCGGTTCCGTGAATTCCTGCATACGAATTGTTCGCCGTTGCTTATTTCTGAAAGGCATTTTTAATGTTGTTTGTGACCTTCTATTTGAAGTTTCAAGTACAAGTTGGAGCGAAAATTCGTTGAGAGGTTGTTCGGAAATGGGAATACCAGTGTCCAAGTTCTCCTCTGCAGAATGTACAGTTGTCCCCCTAGTACCTCGCAATGACTCGTTTGCGTTATCGATGTTTTCGTTGATGTTAATTTCGACCTTATTTTGTGGGAGTTTAATTCGACTCAAAGCGTCGGCGTTGCTATTTTGAGTGCCCTTTTTATAGACTACTTCATAGTCGTACTCTTCTAGTTTTAATCGCCAACGTATTAGCCTCGAATTCGGGTCCTTCAAACTCATCATCCATGTGAGCGGTTTGTGGTCGGTTACAATTTTAAATTTCCGGCCGAACAAATATGGCCGAAAGTATTTTGTGGCCCATACTATGGCCAAAAATTCTTTTTCGATGGTAGAATAGTTAATCTCCGAATCGGTCAGTGTTCTGCTAGCATAGCAAATTGGCTTATCGCTACCGATAGGTCCTTGGGATAAAATGGCGCCAATTGCATAGTTGCTAGCATCCGTTGTTAAGACGAAGGGTTTGCTGAAATCAGGATGTTGCAAAAGTGGATCATTCATCAGAATATCTTTGCAGCACTTGAATGCCGCTAAATAACGGTTATTCAGTTCTATAATCCGCCCCTTTTTCAAGCATTCTGTTAAGGGTTTGGTTAGTTTCGCGAAGTCCTTAATGAACTTGCGGTAATATCCCAATAACCCAAGAAAAGATTTTATTTCCTTTGTTGTTCTTGGAATTGGGAAGTTCATTATAGCTTGAACCTTATCAGGGTTGGGCCTGATTCCATTTGTCGTGACGAGATGTCCGAGAAAAGCGATTTCCTTTTTTAAAAATTCTGATTTATCCAGCTGTACCTTGAGGTTAGCTGTTCGTAACTTGTGGAACACTTTTTTGAGATTTTCTATGTGTTCTTGCAACGAGGTGGAGAAAATAATTATGTCATCCAAATAGACAAGACAAATAGTTCCCTGTAACTCCTTCAAAACGTTATCCATCACTCTCTGAAACGTTGAAGGGGCATTTTTGAGGCCAAAGGGCATTCGTACATACTCATAGTGCCCCCCTTCAACAGTGAAAGCTGTTTTTGGTATATCTTGTGGATCCATCTCTATTTGGTGGAATCCACTAGCAAGATCTAGGGTGGAGAAGTACATAGATTTTCCTAGTTTGTCCAATATATCATTGATGTTGGGAAGAGGATACCTATCGCTAATTGTTTTATCGTTTAATTTGCGGTAATCTATCACAAGCCGCCACTTTTTTTTTCCACTTGCGTCCGATTTTTTCGGCACAATCCAAACAGGGGAACTCCATGGTGAATAACTAGGCCGTATTATGCCTTGTTCAAGCATGCTCGATATTTGCTTGCGGACCTCCTGTTTATGGACAAATGGATATCTATACGATTTCGTATATATGGGGGTATCGTCAACTACCCTTATTCGATGTTTCACCTGGTTAGTGAAACTTAAATTTTGGTCTTCACGATGGAAGATATCATCGTATTCTCGGCAGACCTTAAAAAGTTCTTTCTTCTCTTCCGGATTTAGATGAGAGGTCCGAAGTAGTTCGATGATATCCTTTGACATGGAAGAGTTCCAATTTTCGGCTTCATAATTTACGTTTAGGTTGTTTATTTGCTCGTAATTGCGGGAAAGACACTCTGCCCTTAAGGGGTGTTCAAGGAAAAGAGATTGTTCTAAATTCGATGTGTTTGCTATTTCGATCATAGCATGCCAATCGAGAGCAGCGTATAGTCCCTCAGAGATTATAAGTTCAGGGGTTACTTTAATGGATTTAATGTAAATGTCACCAGTCTCTACATCAACTGGAAGTTTGACGATTTGTTTTGATCGGGGTGGTACAATATATCTTTGAGATGTAAAATTAGGTTTAAAATTCAGAGGGATTGATGCGTTTTTGGTTATAAGTAAATTATTACTCAAATCAATTTTCCCACCGATCTCACTTAGAATGTCTACTCCGATTAAACCGTCGAAGTATCCGTGAAATTTGAAGATTAAAAATCTTGCGGATCCTGGCTGATTAAATTCGAGAAAATATGGAAGTGTAATTTCTTTGTTTATTTTGTGTTTAGCAAGGACAGTAGTGATAGAAATTGGACTTATTAGTTTAATGTCACGTGGGTTTATTAATTCCGGATTGATGAATGAAGATGATGCGCCGGTGTCTATTAAAAATTTTAATGGTTGTCCGTAAGGGGATGATATATTAATATATGGAAGTGTGTTTCCATGTTTGTTGATGTCTAGGTATCCAATTGGTCGTTGGAGGCACTGAATGGAAAATTTCCATCATCGATTTCAACGTTGTATACCTGCGCATTGTTGTTATTCTCATTGAGGAGCTGTGGGTCCTCAGGTGGATTGAATTCTGGAAGTGAAACCTCATCTTGGAAATTTTGTCCGTAAAACTGATCCGTGTAATAAGGTTGGTTAACCGGATTATTTGTTTGTGCAAAATTTGGATCAGTGTCTGGTGCATCAGGGGTATAGCCTGGTATTGCGACATTAAATAACTCCTCTGAGATAAAGTTTGGAGGTCTCGATGCTCTGAAAAAATTATTTTGAGGTTGTCTAGGTTGAGGTTGGTTCGCTCTGAAACTACCAGAGCTAATGTCCATCGGCTCGGGTTTAGCAAGGTGTGCATTACCTGGTCTCGTGGATACGTTTTGACCTGATTGGAACTTAGGTTGAACACTTTGGAACGGATTTGGTCTTTGTTGAAAATTTAGGTTGCCTCCCTGGGTAAGATATGGCCTTTGCGGAAACTGATTGCCCCATTGTGAGGGTTGAAAGTTTGTTTGGTGAAAACCTGGTCTCGGCTGTGGAGGGTAGTATGAATGATTGGGCCTGAATGGTTGAACTGGGAAACTCGGCGAGATAATTTGTGGAGACTTCAAATTTTGTTTAGTCGGTAGCAACTGTTTTGGTTTAGAGTTAGGCATAGACATCAAATTTAAGTTATGTTTATTAGACTCCGATTTCGTGTAGAATATATTTTGCTCTTTTATGCAATATGCATAAGCGGTAGCTAACGTCTCTGGTTTCATGGCCCGTATGGTTGAACCTAAGGGTTCTCTTAGCCCAGAAAGAAACGTGTTAAGGCACATTTCCGCGAAGAGCGCCTTTTTAGCGGTTATCACATTGTTATCATTCTCATGAATATTCACATGATTATTCATACTTGAAAGTAATTCGACTATTTCACTATAGAACTTCTGAATTGAATCATTATTTTGCTTTAGATTATGAAGGTCTCTTATAAGAGATGTCTCATTTCTCTTATCGGCATAGTGCAAAATGAGGTTCTCTTTGATTTGATCCCAATTTAGTGAGGTCCCGTACATGTTGAGGATTTCGTTAGCATCTCCAACTATCTTATTTCTTATGGCTCTTAATAGTAATTGCCCATAAGGTGTCCCACTCGTTACTTGAATGAGAGATAGGATTTCATCGACATTGTCGAGGAAATCAAATAACAATCTAGGGTTCCCATCAAATTTTGGGAGGTCCTTGATTGCATCTGGAACTCTTAATGAATTGACCACGTCTACGGAGGACACAGTATTCTGGTTAGCACTTGCGCTTGGGTTCGACATTTCCTTAACCACAGAATTATTATCAATATTATTATCGCGAAATACAATTGATGTACTGAATGAATTTATCACTTTTGTTGTGCAGTTTTCAGTTTCACTAGGTAAATTTTCACAACTTAAACTACGGTTATTAAGCCTATTTCTAAGAGATTTATGGAGCGTGGAATAGGGCCGAAATGAAGGAGATTTTTTGGATTGGGAGTACAGAGGCATTAATCCAAAGTTGACTTACGTGAAAAATACAGCAACCTTGAACATCCTTGTTGCTAAGCTCGTTCTGTGTGTTTTGCTCCTGTAGCGATGTTCTCTCGCTGAGCCTGCTTCCGCCACGATATTCCTTCGTCACTTGCACTAACACTTCGAAAAGTATCCGTAACCGTGGGCGATTTCCTTTCGCCAACCGATAACCCGTCGGAATTAGACGATTTTAGAAAAACTTTTCGCACGAACTCACAAAACTCGCAAAATCTCCTCCGCCCTTACTTTGCAGACTGCGCCAGTTATAGATCCTAGGGGATCTATGTCCAAAAAAAATAAAAGATTGGATTTAAAATTTTAAATTAGACCTTTATTCTGGCAGAGTTTCTGCCTTCCAAATTACAACTCAGCTATTGCAATGTGCGTCTACAATTTATAAGTTAATAAATTGCTTACAAAGGTTTATTGGTTCAATTAACTTTTAGCGTGTGCAAGTATTATGTTGCGCAATGGAATGTGCAAGGTGCAAATACAATGGATTTTAATTCTGTTAGCATTATATTGCAAAGTTCAATGAAATGATATAATTTATGATGGTGACCCGGTTGAGGGCACGTGTGGTGTAGGTGATGCCGTAACTCGTGCTAACCTACGCTATCGCTTCATCTGAGGCAGGGTTTACCGGGTTTTACGCCTTTCATTGCTTTTATAGATTTTCCGGGGTGGGTCATCCACATTCATATGGATTAAGTAACCCGTCCACCGCAGCCTATTGAACCGGAGTTGATCCACAACCAGAAGGTTGCAATTTCATCTCTACTTAATCGCTGCATTTTGAGAGTCTGGCATAAAGGTTACCAGGGTCAGCATTCTAACCTGACTTTGACTGCAAAAATATTTAACAGATTAACTGCCGCACTGTATTTTAAAATTGCAGATAAGGCAGTTTATCCACTACGATCAGGGTGATCTACGGTCAACCTATTTCGCAAGTTAGGAATCTACAGTATGTGCATAGTTTCCCTGTGGCAACTTCTCACGTATCAATGAGTAACAATGCTAGTATGATATTTAATGCAAGCCGATAACCCTTTGTACCACGACTAACAAAATTTTAATTCAATCTGTTCTTTTTAGATAAAAGCAATTTAAATCGCGGCATAAAGAATCGGTTTGTGTAAATAAATGAGTGTGAATCCCAGATCTTTTCCAAGCTGTACTATCTATCTGTATATCTGATCTTTTCATCCCAAAAAGGCAGAAAGTGAAAAGACATCGTTTTTCACATTAAGTGGAGTATGGCGCGTTAGCTTCACCTACACGCCATCACTTTGCCAAAATATGATTCAGCTCCCTCGAGGTCTTCCCAAGAAGCCTCCAGTGGATGCTCTAGCTTTGCAGATTCCAAGTGTAATCTCCAATCCAACAAATGGTATTTTAGTATCTGGTTGTCATCAATATATTTATGCCTCGCTATCTTTTCAATGTTTCATACCTCATTTTTGGCAGGTATGGTTTTGAAGTGTAGCGGGCGTTCCTATATGAATTTTAATCTGGCTTGTTGCTGCCTAAATGTCGCAGAAAATATAGATTTTCAAATTTCCATACTTTCTCCGTAGATTCTCTCTGGCATACAAGTTTATTGCATACTCATCCGCCTAAAAAACACCTAGGGGTTGTGACATATCGTGGCTCTGGCTCACTTCATCGCAACACCAGTCTCATCTTCTGTCCTATGCCCATTTGCATAAACCAGTATGTGATTAATCAGAAGACTACCGTTCCCATGTGTTCAGTCCACCCTAATTATGGTGGCTTCAACTTTGTAATCGGTGTAATATTTGATGCAAAATCAGTACCGATTTCCAGGGTTGGTGGTTCTTCTATGCCCTTATACCACAGAGTCTACATGCTGTTCAATTCTAGCCTGTAAACTGTAAACCTCGCCTTTCCTTTTACCATGAGTTACCATGAGGTTCAAGGGTGCCACCCTTACAGCAGCGGTACTTGAAATGTATAGGCAAGTAATCTTTGCATTCAGGACAGTTTCGTGACAACTTGCCTCAGATTTACTTCAGCCACGGTATTAGTTCTTCATAAATGTCCACGAGCTTAATCATAACTTGATGTATTCAGTATATGATATGTGGTTCCAATCTCTATGTCCTACCCACGACGTTTTTCGTGGTGAAAAGTGCCCGCTTACTCTCGTTATTTACATACTAAAGATGTTTATTCCAATTTAGATTCGTATCCAATTATTTTGTCTCATATAATATGGTAGTCACCAAAAAGGGATGAGAATTTGAGTTCATCTAGCTTTCTCTTTTTGAAAACGCAACCTTTGTTGGAATTCATCATATTCGATGGTTCTCTCCTTGATAATTTGTTGTAAAAACTATAAGATTTTTTCCAGATATGAATATAGCAGGGTATTTCCGTCTAGCAAGACTGGTAGCTCGTTCACTACAAATTCCTACAGTAAAGATGTAAGGACTGGTCTCCTCCCCGCCCCCTCCCCCCTTTTTCCTGCATATGACGGCGTACAGGGCCTCACCATACAGGCCTGCTTTTCAGTTATGATTATAGAACTCTTTTATACCGTGTTTTCTGGCAATTGATTTAAAGGAAGTACTTTCGAAAACGCTACTTTTGTTGGTGTCTGAAGCTTCGACAATGATCTAGTGTCTTCTCTTCTCTCCGGATTGATAAGTATAAGTAAATGTACGAATACTTTCCATTTTGTCCGAAGATCTTTTCCCATCTTTCAGTGAGTTTTATAATTGTCCGTCTGTAGAAGAACGTACCTTTATTGGTGAATAACTGAACAAAGTCCTGATTTACCGCTTCACCTGAGTTTTGAAGAGAGCAAACCAAGTGGAAATTTGAGGACGCTAGGTCAATGGAGTATGCTGGATAGGGCAACATATCCCATCCAAGTTCCAATCATTTTTGACGCCAAAGAATTTTATAGTCTCTCGTTGACGTGATGGAACACAAATCCTTTATGACTGACGAGTTCCGGACGGTTCTAGATGACAGATTCGTTCAGCTTGCCCCAATGCAGATAGTACTTTTCTGAACTGATTGTTTCGTTCCTTGGTAGGAGCTCAAAAACATTACACCCTTCAAACATCATGACATTGTGAGCACAATCTTTGCTTGATGAAATTCTGTTTTTGAAATTATTTGAAAAGAATCATGTTTGGGTTTCTTATTGTATAAGCAATTTTTTCATTTTTTTTTTCAGAAAAGGTCATTTTTCACATTCCCCATTCACAGAAAAAAACCGAGGTCGGAGTGAAAATTATACGAAAAGGCTGGGTAGAAATTGTTGGAGCCCTTATTATCCCTTTTTTCATTGAAGTTTCTATTCTTCTCTCTAGAAAACTTCATGGCAAATCCCTCCTATCCACCCCCTTTCCCCTTTCTCGACAAGCCTGCGTAGATGGTTATACATGTCATCAAATAAACTTTTTTGAGTTAATGAGGAATTCAAGTATCGAACTTATTTTGTTCAGTAAAAATAATATTGTGCCCGGATAGCTGAATGGTTAGAGCACAAGGCTGTTGTACGGAAGGTCCCGGTTCAAATCTCGCCGGTGGCAGTGGGATTTGTATCGGGATTTGACGTCGCATACCGATCCACTCAGCTGTGAATGAGTACCTGAGTCAAATCAGGATAACAATCTCAGGCGAGCGCAATGCGCTCTCTCGCGTTGTAGAACGTTATCAGTGCCACTATTTTGTCATCATCCACCTCAATGGATCTTCCTAATCGAGGAGCATCTCTGATACCAAAATAGCTAACGCGCAATTTCTTGAACCATGGACTTAGCCTATCTGCGCTGTCAGTGATAATGCGATTATGGCCTTGCTGCATGCCTATGTACCATACTAATTGTCGATTAATCGAACTGATCTACTTTTTCCGAAAGATTAGATGCCTTTCTCAAGCGAGTATGACTATTTGGTTCATGCTTCCTAAAACTAATCTTGCCTTATCTAACAGAATTCTACAACCGTTGGAAATTCTGTTTGTCAACGGCTCTGCCCACAAGAGTGCTCCGCATAATAGTATGGATCGTTTTGAGGTTTCCATGCACCGGACTTGATAGTATCAGGATTAGAGCTGCCTTTGCTTGCGAATACTCTGATGCCTAAACGAACTTAGGAGGATTTGGTTCACCAGCAGAGCATCCCCTTGTAGGTTTAAGCATGAAGCTAAAACAAGATTCTTCAGCGGATTCCTCTGCACAGCCGAAAGAAATTATTGCCAAGGTGCCTGAGTGGAGGATTTAGAACGAAGTAGAATGGACCTTGTCCAGCGAAGTAAATAGTAAATTTCATAATCGCGGTTTAACGCCTTGTGAGTGTCTTGTTTGGATCGTAGCCTTTCGACCGGACTAGCCGAAGTTGGAGACCTTCCTCGTCAATCTATCGCGCGTTAGTGTTTTGTAATTTTCTCCCCTCCCTTATTAGGCCGTTAGTCAGTTTAGTTCTGTTGTTGAAAAAAATGGTCAATAGTATCAACCCGCCTCGAGATTACACGTCTCTATTAGAGTAGGGGTGCGTTCAGTTCTCAAGTATTGAGTCTAGGCACGTGAGTAAAATCTCTGTGCCCTAACCAACACCACCGACCCTCATCTCACCGAACTGCTGGCATTCGGGTTAGCTCCAGCACGTGCCGTCCGGTTCCACATATTATCTGGTGCAGTCGGTGATCATGGCTGGGAAACCTGTTAAGATAGATTGATGACCGTGTTGGTGCCAAGGTGATGCAATGCCGGTCTTTCATCGTAACGCCGTGCTAAGTTGAGAAAGCAGCCTAGATTACCACAGCTAGTATAAGAGAAACTTTCGAAGAGTAGTTTGCCAAAGCAGTGGGGCGAAACTGGGAAAAATAGAGGATAACGATAAGAGCATTTCTCAACCGAGCTCTGAAAATTGAGTCAACTGTTGGGTGGAATCAACACAAGCGCCAGAAGCTTCGGCCGGGCCAAGAATATGATTGAGAAAAAATGGTGCATTGGATCCAAACGAGCCGACTTATCGATATTATCTACGATTTCTGCTTCGCGATGTCAGGATAAAATCCTCAAGATGTTTTGCTACTGCAACCAATGCTGTTTTTGACATTATCCGCTATTACCTTGAAGATGCTTCACAATAATGTGGAATACCCGGGGGGATGGGGATAATACGCTCCTTAACTCTATTATCAGTATCGTTTCAGACGCGTTTTTCCTCCTGATATCTGCCAGCGAAAGTAACAAGTTAACTAGAAATATCAGTTGTTGCTTGGGACTTCCGAGTTTAGTTGCAATTGACCAAATTTGACGCATTTTGACATGCAAACGATTTCATGAAATCTATAACCTATTTTATGGTTTCACTAGTGAAATGACCTAATGGTAATCAGACTGTCATTCGCAAAACGTTTACAGGTCATCAGCTATTCAGAGCAGTTATCTGCTTCAGTATCTCCTCATGGGTCAATAAAAGGATGGCTCTTCTGATAGTTTACTAGCTACCTGGGATGATTTCCTCTGCAATGCATAAAAAGTGCCCGGGCATGTCTTTACTGCGAACTTGAACCATTTGTTAGGTTTGTCTCCCGGGCCTAACGTTTGGCTTAGCCACATCCAACTGAAATTTTCAGTAGACTCAATCTTATTACTGTGGGTACTATTATTATCAACCAAGTCTCTTAGGAAAATCACAATCCCTTCCTTTCTGAGACGATAATCGATGATGATGGTTAAATGAGTGCCGCTAAGCCTAAGAGCTCTTTACATAATGTAAGCAAGTAAATTAGTATTTCCTTAATCTTCTTTATGGGTTGGTTTTTTCCTTGTTATCCAGTTTTCCCTATGCCCTAGACAGTTATTCGACTCAATGTCGACCTAAGTGGCCGCTAGAAAGTTCACTATTCCCCCAGGTGTTTAATTTTCTGCAGATGATGCTCAATGGAGTTCCCAAGTGGTTTAGCCCTCGAACCGGGGTTCCATCAGCGTAATCCGTCATTATTCCACATATTCTCGATTATTCACTTTGGCAAATGTAAATTCTGAGCTATTTCTCCAAAAGTAAGACTGAATAAATTTTATTTTCTCGTTGCGGTTACCATATATCTCAGTTTTTGATCTTTGGCAGTAGGAACAAGGTGGTTATCATATAAACCTTCCTCCTTCCTTTGAGGAGGGCTTGAATTCATTGGCAATATGTCCTTTATCCACATGATTAAAACCCTTTGCCTGTCCCCCTTTTTGCATGCTTTCACGAAGTATTCATTTGTGAATAGGACCCTAGAAAAAGTCGAAAGAGAATAGGACTTCCTCTATATTGCCAAAATATCTGTCTAATTTAGTTAAAGTCTCCATTCCGGGACCACCAGAAAGGAAGCTGAGAAGCCTTGCTGAAATGGCAACTTTTGTAGTAAATAAAAATATTCCAGTTCCTAGTAACGACTCATAACTAGTATTAAGGGGGTCATCCCGTGTGAAGGCCGTTTTTTTTGCCTTTTTTTGAAAAATTATTTTGAAGGACTGGATAAAGATAGAAACGTGATTTTTTCACCATATGTTTATTGATATCTCTAGTATATGTGGTAAATTTTTCAGCTTGATTTCGTAGCTAATTTTTGGAATACGTGTTAATTTATGCACCCATCTCCAAAAAAAGGTGTTTTTCTGCTGCCACGCTGGAGGGCGCTGTGTTCATCTGAGGGAAAAAAACTAAACGGCATTTTAATGTGGACAATATTCCACGGTCCGCAAACTAGGATAATTGGAAAATATTAAAAGGTAAATGTTTGGTGGGCTTTTAAACTTATTTTTTTGGATTTTGGTGTTTTTTTACAGCTTTTTTTATGAATAAAAAAAAAATTACCCATCCGATTACAATTATCCTAGTTTGCGGACCGTAGAAATATGTACTAAAGAAGCCGTGAAAATTTCAAAGAATTTGGTTGGATAGATTTTGAGCTATGGTGGCAGCCGATTTTCAAGATGCTGTTTCGAGAAAAACGCATTTGAAAATTTAAATGTGATTATCAACAGTAAAATTTTAACTCACCATTAATCTGCTACACCTGGTCTATAGAGAGCACCCTCCGTTTCTTCAAAAAAGTCTTGTAAGGCCGATTGTTGCTCTCTGGTGTCAATTGTGGCTCTTTTAGCGAAGTCAGTCGGTCGTGGTTCGGACCGCCAAATTCGCGCTTCATTACGGCGGTCGGCATAAACCTGACGTATGTGACCAACTTGACATCCCATTGTCTCTAGGATTTTGAGAATGCCACTGAGTCCTTCATTGAAAATAATTACAGCCAGAAAAGTGGCTATTTCTACGACCTTGGCCCCAGAATGAAGGTGTTTAGGAGCGAAAGTCCAGATCAATGCATTTAACGACTCATTGTTATTCTGGGTTTCTGCTCCTAAACATCTGTTCAAGAGATTATCTCGTGACAAATCTTCGAAGATTGGTTTGATGACTGTTTGAACTTCTTCAGTCAAAAGTGCCTTCTCGTGGTGAAAACTATCTTTAGCTTCCGCTTTGCGCCATTTGCACCAACTGTCCTCGCCTGCTGGACAATTTTGATGCTGAGCATTTTCGTCTGTAGAACATTTATGGAAGAAAGTTTCCCAAATTTCTTGCTTCATTCCTTTTATCGAATTTGCGTGTCAACGAATAGCTAGCCCAGAAAATGTAGTGAGGTCCTTATCAGTAAGTTTTCCAGCCCCTTTTCCACCAATGCCTTTGTGATTCTTCTTTGCATTTCTAAGCCGCGTTCCCATTCTTTTCTCGACACGCCCTACGTATTCCTTTTTTACTAATACGTATATTTTATTATTTGCGGAAATACCGGAGAAAACTCCAGCAAAATCCAATATACAATATACAAAACTTGTCGCAATTGGAACATCCATGTTCATGCTTGCTAAAAGTTTCTTTGCTGATGTTGATGCGAAGTCCTTTTTCTTCTCTGATAAGTATCGATTCCCATGAAATACTCGTTTTTTAGTGCGAGCGTGACGTTGAGCGTTAAAGCGATCTCCCTTCGTACGATCCATTTAAAAAAATCACTGAACACACAAACAGCACAATACTTACAACAAAATATAACTGAGTATAACTTGAACGCCTTTCACTGCTCACTCTAGACTGGATTATCCTTTTTATTCCAAACAGCAGATAAGTTTAGACAATTGACTGGTTTTCCATCTTTTTTTATTTATACCTGTGTTCAAATTTATAAGGCTCAGGTAAAAAACTAACAGATAAAAGAAGATTCGATGCTCTTTCTCATCGAGTACTCTAGCCGCGGCTGCAAACTCCTTACCTATTTAACCCTGTAATTTCTGAAGGACTCGGAATATCGGAAAATCCCTTTGCCCACATATTCTCCACTATATATAGATACAATTCATGCAAAAAAAAAAAATCGATTTCTCCAACCCGACACACGGGATGACCCCCTTAAGCAATTAGCATCTTCCAATTTTTGGTTCTGAAAAGAGGGTCCATTGTCCTTTTTTGTTGGTCTTGGTGCCTTTGAAGCTCAACTTGGGGACGATTATCACCACCAGATATTTTATACCAGATTCAAATTGGCTGTACATTCAACGATTTTTCCCTTGTTTTAGTTCTTGATCGACTGTTTCCGCCTTGTCTATTTAAATAACAACTAGTAAACCAACCCACCTATATTAAGGGGATCATCCCGTGTGCCGGATCCCAGGAATCGAATTTTTTTTTTGGTATCAATTATATCTAGATATAGTGTAGAATATATGGGCAAATTGATTTTTTGATATTCGGAGTGGTTCGGAAATTATAGTGTTAAACACGTGATAAGTCACATGCCAGATTTATGTCGATCACCGTAATAAAGCGCGTATTTATCGGTCCCAAAAGCACAAAAATTGAAGCCAAGACTGTGTCCCTTGAAGAAACCTAAGGTTTATGGACTGGGTATAGCAGATTAATGGTCAGTTAAGTTTTTAAGGCTAAAAATCACATTTTACTTTTTAAATGCGTTTTTCTCGAAACTGCATATTGAAAATCGGCTGCCTCCATAGCCCAAAATCTATCCAACGACATTTTTTGAAATTTTCACAACTTATTCAGAACATATTTCTACGGTCCGCAAACTAGGATAATTGCGATTCATTCAGTAGTTTTTTTTTTTATTCATTGAAGAAGCCGTAAAAAAACACCAAAATTCACAATTAATAGACCATTAGCTTAATCCCAACTACAATTTTATTTTATTAAGTATATATATTTCGGGAGCAACTTACTCCCTTCATCAGTACAAAATTCACAAAAAAAAACAGTTTAACACGGCACCCAAAATTTAGCTTTCAATATTTTTTAATAATCCTAGTTTGCGGACTGTAGTTAAGTCTTGACGTTAAAATGCTGTTTACTTTTTTTTATGACGATCCTAGCGCCATCTAGCGTGGCAGTAAGTTTGGAGATGGGTGTATAATAAAAATACCACCTAGAATCCCCTCTGACAATCAGGTGAGAGTGAACACTGAAGCCATCCACAACACAGTCCTCCGCAACACCTATAAGAGGGAAATGGATGCCGCAATAACCACATTCAACAGAGGACCTGGAGATGAACCATCAACAAATGATCTTCACAATCACCTGAAGAACGTTATCATGGATACGGCCACAAACATACTTGACCCCAGCCGCAAAAGGAGTCGGAACGCCTGGTTTGACGATGAATGTAAGCTAGCAACGGAACGGAAGAATGCCGCATACCGAGTAATGTTGCATTCTCAAAGAACGCTGGCACCCGCAGAGACTTATCATGAACTCCGTCGAGCGGAGAAGCGACTTCACAGACGGAAAAAGGAAGCCTGGGAGAACCAACAAGTCTGTGAACTCGAAAAGTACAGGCAGCAACCGCACCAGGCGCGGAACGTCGATACTGCTGCTGCTGCCGAAACAAAGAGGGAAATCTGATTGCCGACAGAATCGGCATATTGGAGCGATGGGTTGAGTACTTTGATGAGCTACTGAACAACCAGAACATCGGCGAGTTGGAGGTCCCGCCAACTGAAGACGACAGACAAATACTGCCAAGACCAAGTATAGGAGAAACAGTCCGTGCAATTCATCGGCTAAAAAATCATAAGTCGCCAGGAGCCGATGGAATTACAGCCGAATTGGTTAAATGTGGAGGCGACCAATTACACCAAGTGGTTCATCAACTTAGTGGTTCAACAAGGTATGGGACAGCGAATTAATGCCTGACGATTGGTAACGAGGCATTATCTGTCTCATACATAAAAAAGGAGATATCACACAATGCAGCAATTATAGAGGTATCACGTTGCTGAGTACCATCTATAAGATATTTTCCTCTATCTTGCTAGGCCGGATAGCCTCATACGCCCAGAAC
The DNA here is from genome assembly GCF_905115235.1 of Hermetia illucens. Taxonomy (NCBI): domain Eukaryota; kingdom Metazoa; phylum Arthropoda; class Insecta; order Diptera; family Stratiomyidae; genus Hermetia; species Hermetia illucens. Next base: position 26,695,170 of record NC_051850.1, read on the forward strand.
ATCATTGGCCCATACCAAAGAGGCTTCACACCAGGCAAATCAGCAACAGATTAGATTTTCTCTGTGCGGCAAGCGATGGAAAAACTGTTGGAATATGGACAACAGTTGCACCATCTATTCATCGACTTTAAAGCCGCCTATGATAGCATAGCCAGGGTAAAACTGTACACGGCCATGAGAGAATTCGGTATCCTGACGAAATTAATAAGACTGACTAGGCTGACCCCGACCAATGTGCGAGGCCAGATAAAAGCAGCAGGATCACTCTCAAGATCATTCGACATCAACAACCGTCTACGACGAGGGGATGCCCTATCATGGGTCCTCTTTAACCTGGCCCTGGAGAAAGTGATCCGTGATGTTGAGGTTAATGCAAGAGTAACGATCCTCTTCAAGTACACCCAACTACTGGCCTATGCTGACGATATCGACATCATGGGAAGAACCACCCGAGACGTACAAACTGCCTTCATCCAGATCGAGCAGGCGGCGCGAGATCTTGGGCTGCATATCAATGAAAGCAAGACAAAATATATGATGGCAACGTCAGCACCAAATACGAATCAACCAAGAACATCAAACCGCACTGGTCAAACAGGAAGAATAAGGATAGGAGAATACAACTTTGAGACCGTTGATAATTTCTCCTATCTAGGGTCGAAAATCACAACCGATGACAGCTACGATGATGAAATCTGCGCACGGTTGTTGGCAGGCAACAGAGCCTATTTCAGCTTACAATTCTGTTTCGCTCGAAATGTCTCACCATAGGGTCAAAGCCCTTACTGTACAAGACTATGATCTTGCCAGTCCTCATGTATTCCTCGGAGACTTGGGTTCTTAGCAAGAAAAATTGCGAACTCTTGGCTCGTTCGAGAGAAGAATCCTCCGAAGAATTTTTGGCCACCTACATGAGGATGGACGATTCCGTAGCCTACACAATGACGAAATTTATGAGCGATACCATGACCGTCCGGTTGTGGATAAAATCCGGCTGAATAGGTTACGGTGAGCGGGTCACTTAATACGTATGGATGAGGATGATCCCACCCGGAAAGTCTATAAAGGCAATATCTATTGTAGAAAAAGAAGACGAGGCAGACCCTGCCTGAGATGGATCGGCGGCGTAGGTCAGGACGCCAGACAGCTTTTAGGGATATCGAATTGGTGGACCTCGGCGCAAAACCGGGATGTCTGGAGTTCCTTATTAGAGCAGGCCGAGACCGGATACCGGTTGTTGCGCCGTTGATGATGATGTATAAATTTCTCTGTATTTCAATAACGAACTATGGGATCGGGCTAGAGAAATTACTATGCACGCTCAAGATATTAATAAATCTATAGTGAAAAATTCGTATTTGTATCCTTATCCAGTTCTTCACAAAAAATGTTTAAAAAAAGCGAAAAAAAAACGGCCTTCACACGGGATGACCCCTTTAAAACTTCACCATTCTTATAACTCCGTTGCATAGAACTCTATATGTTCCGAGTGCAGTAACAATCATGGCCAAGACATGCCCGAATCCAATAGCTGTGGTCTCTCTATTCGAAAAGTACAGAACACCAGTTACATCTTAGATATTTGACAGTAGAGGACATATGTGGAGCTGAGCCTTGTGCCCATACTTCGACGGAATACTTTTTTAGCCTATCATCCTTCAAATATTCGAAATTCTCCACCAGAAGGTAATTGTCGATCAATATTCTCAAGTCTTCAGGAGAACATATCCCATCTAACGCGGCGTTCGTGAGGCTTAGAGCGAGTGCATCATGGATAACACCCTTAATTGGATTCCTTAGATATATAAACGAATAGCAGAGACTTTGCATCAATTTTTCTTACTTAGTATCCATCCTTTATATATAAAAAAATAATTACAATTCTTTTTATTATCACTCTTTCAGATGTCCACTTTGCCGCCCTGGATCTATCACATATGTCGAATAGCGAAGAAAAGATATACGAAGAAACCACTCAACGAACGAAACTCTTTGCGCCTGATAAATACCTAGCCTTCTCTGCCGCCGGAAATAGTCTGCATGCTGTCCCATTCAAGGCTTTATCTGTTATCAATCGAACCTTGAGTTATCTCTCACTAAGGGGGAACGATTTTTCGTCACCAGATTTTGGCTTAGAGCGACATTTTGATAGTGAGTTCGGTATGCACTTACTTGAACCGCATATATAATATTTAAGGTTTTTTTTTCTTTTTACATAGTGTCAAAAGCATGGAGTTGGGCCCAATTCCCAATCCTGCCATCCCTGCAAGAACTGGACCTGTCCAACTGTAGTATTCAATTTATGGGAGCTGAAATATTTGAAAACTTTCCGAACTTATCAGGACTGTATCTATCGCATAACAATTTGGTTCACATATCTTCAGATTTATTCAAATTTTCTCCACTTTTGACGAAATTGGACTTATCCTACATTGAATCAATTGACTTCCCGAACAGTCATTTATACGATCCTGGCGACGATATCTACCACACAATAAATGAAGGACTTTCTATATCGGAATTTGCCTTCGATAACTTAAAAAATCTGCTACTGCTGGACGTTTCTCATACACGAATTTCGCCATACAGTGTTAGAGCTTTCTCGCATCTGGGACCTGAGTTGGTATTTTTGAGTTTGTGCTATACATTCCTCCCACTGCTACCAAGTAAGATATTCTCCGAAACCAGTTTAAGGGTGTTGGATTTATCAGGAAACCCAGCAGCAACTCTAAGTTTGCATGAAGAAACGTTCGCAGGATTACATGACTCACTGGAAGTGCTGTCCTTCGAGAATTCTCGATTACATGATTTGAATTGGGTGAAATCTTTGGAGAAATTGGAAATTTTGCAATTGAGTGGGAACAATATTAATGTCTTACATAGAGGAAATTTTTTGAATCTGAAAAGTCTGAAGTTGTTTGATCTGAGCTCGAATCACATAGGCAACTGGTACCATCGAATTTTCGAAGAAAATACAAAGTTGCGCTTGCTGAATTTGAGAAGTAACAACATCAATATTATCACTTCCGAAATGTATCGAGACTTTGCAAACTTATCTTTCCTGGCGATTGGCCATAATGACTTCATTTGCAGTTGCGCCCTGCGGGACCTTATCGACATTGCAGTCGACAACCTCGACCTGATGAACACGACAACATTACCTCTTAGAGGTGATAACGAAACCGGTAAAGACGACCGAAATAAGGAAGATAACAGACCAAGAGATAGTTTGCCTATATGGGTGTGGCCGACGCTAGATCAGGAGTGCATCAAAAACAAAATCGTGTCACAAATACTGGCAAAATTCGACCCCCTTTTTAAGCAAAGCCACAAGAATATAATTAAGACAAAAAAGAAATTTTCACTTACTAGAAGTTCCCCTCCAATACATCACTATTCAAATTCATCACCACACCACCATCATCACCATCACCCGCATCCTTTCGATATAATAAACGACGATAACTCAATCGCCGGCATTTTCAAAGATGAGGAGACATGCCAGCTTGTGATGCCCGACGGAGAACTGCTTCACTTTAATTTCGTACTTTTAGACTACGAGCCGGAAAACTATTGGTGCTACAACGCTAGTACCAATACTGTGCATGAGCTGGCTGAACTCGATCCTTGTGATAGCAGGCCGATCTTAGCACCGATTGAAAATCTGAACACGACGCATATCTTCATCATTGGATTTGCAGTTCTGTCTCTAGCTTTAATACTGATAATTCCATTATACTTAAAGTGGTGGCATATCAAGTATTTCTTCATCATCCTAAAGAGGTCAGCCATCTTGAAACTGCTGAACAACAAAAAAGAGGAGACCTCCAAGCCTACTTCCTACATGTACGATATATTTGTAAGTTACTGTGATCGAGACAGGGACTGGGTCCTTGATGAGCTCCTGCCACACATCGAAGGCAACCAAGAAACATCGATTTGCCTGCACGAACGAGACTTTCAGGTTGAGTAAACCTTCAGAGCAAATTGTTAAAAATTATATAACTGTAGCGAATTTCAGGTTGGCCTAAGCATCCTTGAGAACATCATTCAGTGCATGGATAAGTCACGGTGCTTTCTCCTGGTCATCTCAAAGTGCTTTCTATCCAGCCAATGGTGTCAATTTGAGATGTATCTAGCACAACATAGGTAGATTCCTCCAAAAACGCTACCAATTCATTTAATTTCTAATTTAACTTTTTTTTCAGACTTTTCGAAGCCAAAAAGGAGCATCTGATCCTCATCTTGCTGGAGGATATTCCTAGACATAAGCGCCCTAAGTCACTACAGTACTTGATGCAAATTAAAACTTATATTAAGTGGCCCACAGAAGCTTCAGGTTCTACTTTTGTGATAAAATCTGTAAGTGACGAGAGGAAATTGTTCTGGGTTAGACTGAAGCGCTCATTATCGAGTATTGAGCGTGGAAGCCAGGATACTGGTGAAGAGTCATCCGTGTGAGAAATGCGATCAAATCTTTTAATACTGTATGAAATTAGTGATGTCACTATGTACCTGTGTTATATTAACAACTTATTTATTATTGTAGATTAAATTATTTTATCGGATTATGTAGATTTTAGGTAGATACCATAGATGTAATGAAAGCGAATAGAGGATGTTGAATGAACTGAAATAAATGACCATAAATAGTATATATGATTTTTGTGGAACATCTATCAGCGAAAAGATCTCCGGTGGCTTCAAGGACATTCTGCATTAAATAAAATTTATTTTTTTAATGAGGGACCTGCCCTAATCTTGCACAGAAGGATATTTAGCGTCTTTCCTTCGCAGAAGAAGCGATCGAGACTTCCCAGTTCCATCCAAATACGCGCCGAGGTATACATATCCCATAATCAGCTTTTTGGAAGTACCTGGTTTGCGCGGAAAGCAGTCCACAAACATACGTGGGCCTCTCCAAACAGGACCACTTTCAACCAAATTGACCATGTGTTAATCGAACGCCGCCACCTCTCAGCTTTGGTGAATGACAGAACATATAGGGAGGCCAATGTAGACTCGGATCACTATTTCGTTGGCATGGTGCTCCGAGCTCGAATAACAACATCACCCAGAATCCCCTCTGAAAACCAGGTGAGAGTTAACACTGAAGCTATCCACAAAACTGCCCTCTGGAACACCGATAAGAGGGAAATGGATGCCGCAGTCAACAGAGATCCTGGAGACGAAGCATCAACAAATGATCTTCATAATCAACTGAAGAACGTTATCATAAATACGGCCACAAAGACACTTGGTCTCAGCCGCAAAAAGAGTCGAAACAGCTGGTTTGACGATGCATGTAAGCTAACGACGGACTTTCGACCAATCAACCTGACCTCTTTCGTGCTAAAGATCCTAGAGCGCCTCTTGGACATTCACTTAAGGATGATTATGGAGAGAAAGCCTTTCTCTAAGTCCCAGAAACCGACCTCCACGAGGTAATTGGCATATTTAAGCGATCGCTGCAGTACAAGCAGTATACCCTAGCTGCCTTTTTGGATATAGAGGGAGCTTTTAATAACGTTAGTACCAACGCCATCAAGGAAACGTTGAACGGTATTGAATTGGAGGGGTATCTCACCCATTGGATCATATCCATGCTAAGTACGAAGATAATCCAGTCGAATCTGGGAAGCAACCACTTGACCAGATCTGTGAGCAGAGGCACGCTCCAGGATAGCGCCATCTCAGCGGTGCTCTAGTTAATAGTAATGGACAAAAGTCTACGAACATTGGACAGCAGCAGGGTGAAGATGACTTGGTGATATTAGTATCCGGGATGTTTCTGTCCGTTATGAGCGACATCATGGAGGGAGCGTTGCGGAAGGTGTGCCTGTGGGCCGGAAGATGCGGACTGAGCATAAACCCAACCAAAACGGAACTGATGCTATTCACCACCAAGCCAAGGATATCTGAATTCCACCTACCACGGCTGAGTGAACAAAGATTGGTTCTTTCCTCTAATGTACAGTATCGGAGTGTAATCCTGAGGTCTGAGGGTTAAGAAGGCCTGTATAGCCTTCTATTCCTACAAGAGAACCTTTGCAAAGAAATGGGGTCTCCGGCCGAGGATGGTTCTCTGGATGTATACCGCCGTAGTGCGTCCGATCCTTACGTACTGCTCAATTGTATGGTGGCAGGCTTTGAAGAAAAAATAAAATAGGATGAAGCTTAATAGGGACTGGGGACTCTGCAGTCCTGCCCGGCAGATGCTCTAAATGTACTCCTGTATCTCGTCTCCTAGACCTCCACATTAATCACGTTGCAGCGTGTAGTGCCATCAGACTACGTCTACAGCGACATCCTAGACGAAGTATCTCCTTACCAAGACCTTACGGACGGATCAAAGATGGCGTGTGGAGTCGGCGAGGGAGTTTTCTCGAATACACACAATGTATCCCAGTCGCATGATCTCCCAGGTTTCGCCAGTGTATTCCAGGCAGAAGTACTGGCGATATTGGAAGTCTGTCGATGGCTGGAGCGAAATTCGAGCCCCAAGTGTATGATAGCCATTCTGACCGACAGCCAAGTGGCCATCAAGGCCATGTACTTAGCGACGACATCTTCCAGGCGGGTGGGACAGTGCAAAGATGCGCTGAACAGTCTGGGCTGCACGTTCAAGGACACCCTCCTCTGGGTTCCCGGGCATAGGAACATAGAAGGGAATGAGCGGGCTGACGGATTGGCCAGGCAAGGCTCTGCTCTTAGCAGTCATTCAGCGAATTCAGTCGGTGTTCCGCTGGCGGCTGTCAGGGGTCGAGTATACTCGCACTACCTAGCAGCCGCGGGCCTAAGATGGCGAAGGCTTACGAGCTGTGCCAAGCCAAGGAGAGTTTGGCCCGCTTATAACATAGCCCGATCACGAGAGCTCTTGTGCCAGACGCGTGCAAATGCATTCAAAATTACGGCGGTCTGCACGGGGCACTGGCCCATAGGGACCATGCCGCTAGGCTCGGCATACCCTGCAATTCGCATTGCCGAAACTGTGGAGAAGGAAGGGAAACCCTCATGCACTTTCTCTGCGATTGTCCAGCTCTGATTAGAGTCAGGCTGCGGACACTGGGTAAACCATTCTTTGGGGACCTCAGAGAGATTTCTAGCTGCAGGGTGGGAGAGCTGCTTTCCTTCGTAAATGCTACGGGCTGGCTCTGAAGATCCGAGCCGGCTGGACTCTGGCTCCATGCTCCCATAACAAAAGTGACGGTCTTAGGAGTTTGTGGCATCAGAACGGCGCACCAAAGCGCTAATTGGGCTCCTCGAAGCGGCCATTGATACCAACCTACCTAACCATCACAGCGACCTGGTGTCGTTAAATGAGAACTTCGAAGATCTTCTGGAGGTGCTACACAGGCCAAATTCCTTTTGATTCCAAAACATAATCAGCATCATTCTAATTCGCAATAACTTTACTTTATCTCAACAGTACCATGGTTAATTGCTATTCCTCCTATTTGCCAGTTAGGGCAAATACAAGGGTACTAATATATAGTTCAAAAAGCCCACGGACCCTCTTCCCGCCCAACCGGACCGAGGGGCGACCAACCTAAGGATGGGCTGAAGGCAACATCCAAAGGCCCGCATCACAGCGATGATGCGTTTTAACGCAAAGTGTGTGCGACCATGCGAAAATGTATTGCTACATCTCGATTGTCGCAAACACTTCAGCCAATGACGCGGAGGTCCTACACTACAGAGACATGGATCTTATATTGAAGACAGTGCGGATCAAGACTGAAACCCATTAGGTCAGATTGTTACCGGACAGGACTCTTCGGACTATAGCACAGGTTGCAAGGATAACTGCTTTTTGCATCTCCATGTATAGTCCAGCCCTAAGATCGAGCGTTTTCAGCGCTTTATGTAAGTTCTGCGGGACTAATCCCGTCGCTGAAATTATTACTGGGACTACTTGGATCTTTTGTAGTCTCCAAGTCTGCTTCATATCATCTGCCAAGGGGCCGTAGTTCCGGATTTTTTCGTGCTGTTTTTCAACAGTGTTCCGGTCCAACGGTACGGCTACATCGATTATAAAGCACGCTCGTTCTTCCTTCAGAAGCAGAACTAGATCGGGTCTGTTATGATTAACACTGTGGTCGGTGGCAATAGTGTGGTCCCACAGTAATTTGACCCGATCATTTTCCAAGATTCTCTGCGGAGTATACTTATAGTAAGGATGGTAGGTTGCCACTAAGTTATACTTCAACGCAAGGTTTTGATGGAGAATCTTGCAGACGGAGTTATGACGATTGGTGTACTCGGTACCGCTCAACATCCTGCACGCAGATGTTATGTGCTGAATGGTCTCCTCTTCACAGTTGCATAACCTACAACTGGAGTTGGTGATTGAGGAGTCGTGAAGAATGTACCGTTTATAATTTTTTGTTGGGAGCGAAGCATCCTGAATTGAAGTTAGGAATGCTTCGGTCTCATAGAAAAGTACACCATTTGTCAACCATTTGTTGGAGGCTTCGATGTCAATGCCTGACAACAACAAATTTTTTATATGACCTCCGTGAATGGGTTTTTCTTTCCACATGTCGATCTTCTGTTGGACTGAAGTAACCTTCGACATGGGATCCCATTCTCTGCTTCTCAAGTTCAAAGGAGATAATTTATTATCTGCCATGACGGTAGCCTGATGTATTTGGCTAGAGGATTGTTTCTTATAGAAAAACTCACGAAGAGAATGCACTTGATTGTAGTGCAACGTTTTTAAATCAAGTACCCCCCTTCCTCCCTGATGACGTGGGATAGTGATCCTCAATTTTTCGGCAGCTCTATTGTGCATGTTGTTGTTTGCAAGAACTACCCTTACCCGTCTATTGACAGATTCTAAATCAGTATTACTCCACTGTATCACACCGAAAGTGTATAGAAGGACGGGAATGGCAAAGGTGTTGATTGCCATGATTTTATTTTTCCCGTACAGCTCAGTTTTAAGGACAAGATCCAGACGCCGCTCAAATTCCCCCAGCAACTTAGATTTAATTATTGCCACAGCAGGTGTTGTTGCTTGCAATATGCCGAGGTATTTGTAGACGTCGTCCGAATCCATGCCCTCAATTCGGATGTTATTTTGGCTGTATCCTTCGTTGTCGGTGTGTTTTCCCCGAACAATTGTTTTTATGCGACATTTCTCCAAACCCAACTGCATGCCGATATCCCTGCTGAACTGGATGGTGATGTCCAGCAAGGAGCGAAGTTGGTTCTCGTCTTTGGCATACAATTTGATGTCGTCAATGTACATTAAATGGCTTAATGTACATTTCGACAATATGCCATGCTTGACTTGGAACCCGTATTTGCTTTCATGCAAAAGATGGGATAGCGGATTCAAAGCCAAACAAAACCACAGTGGGCTTAGAGAGTCGCCTTGGAAAATGCCACGCCTGATTGGTATCTCTCCTGATGTTTGCGAAGATACCGATAGCTTCGTGCTCCAATTCTTCATTACTGTTCTCAGTAGAAGAACAACATTCGGGTTGATTTTATACAAGCGTAACACTTGTAGTAACCACGAATGTGATATGGAGTCAAAGGCTGATTTATAATCGATGTAGGCTGTCGAGATGTTTCGTTTTTGATGGACAGCCTGCTTTACAGCTACCGTATCGATTATAAGCTGTTCTTTGCAGCCTCGGGAGCCTTTTGCGCATCCCTTTTGCTCCTCAGCTATCAATTTATGAACATCAAGATGTTTTGAGATGTTCGCGCACAGAACTGAAGTGAAGACCTTGTAGATGGTAGGAAGACAAGTAATTGGTCGACATTTTGAAGGGCAAGAGACACCCTGTTCCTTGGGGATGAGGAAAGTTATCCCCTTGGTGAAAAATGGTGGAACTAAATCAGGATCGGCAATCATCTGATTAAATTGATTTGCCAATATCCTGTGAGTGCTCTTGAACCGCTTCAGCCAGAAGTTGTGAATTTTGTCAACTCCTGGCGCCTTCCAGTTACCTGCCTTGTCAAGGGCTGCTTCAACGTCGACTTCAGTTACGTCAGGCATGGTCATTTCGGGGAGGGCCTCGCATGAACGCATAAGGTGTGGGCGCCACGCTGCTTCTAAATTGCAACGACTGGATTCGCTCCAAACACTTCTCCAGAAGTCTTCTGCCTGATCCAGATTGAGGTTACTTTCCCTACCTGAGTTGATGAGATTTTTGTAGAATCCTCGTTGGTTCTGGAAGAACAAGGTGTTGTCTGTCCTTCGCTGAAAGCTTTTCTGATACCTACGGATGCGATTGGAGCATACCGCAAGTTTCTGCTTCAGCACCTCGAGGATTTCTTCGATTGGCATATCATTGGACAGATGGTAGTTTCCAATGATGTTCGCAACGCATCTGTGCACTCTTGGTGATGGATTTCCAAGGAGTGCTTGCGTCACACGACCAATCTCCTTTCTCATCTTTTCGACTCTTTTGTTGAGTCGAAACACCCAGAACGGCAAAGTCCTTCTGCGCATACCTCTGTTATTCGCTCTAAGATGTTGGTTATGGAGACGAATAACCGTGGCAGCTGCAACGTAGATCAGGCTGTGAACCTCTGTAGCAGTAATCTCGCTAGCCAAACGATCAGCCAAAATTCTGTCAACGGCAGCAATGATGTTAGTAGTTGCCGAAGTAAACTTCAGTTTTGGGATCCTTGGCCTAGCGTCTGGGAGAATCTCAGCATACTCTGTGAATGCGACCTGGAATGCGGTCAAAGCCTCATTATAAATTGGGTCGACATCCCCAGTTACTAAGCTTCTCCTGACTACTGGATTCATGGAGTGCCTTACAGGTGGAGTACTTGTGTTACTCCTTTGACTAGTCCGGTAATTTGATGACTCCAGCCCGAGCTCAAGTGAAACCTCTTGGAAGATTTGTTGCCTAGTTGGTAAGGCAACTCGGTTGTTATTCACGATCACTCGGTACTGGTTGACGACGTTCTGTTCCGGAACATGACTTAGCTCCGAAAATCAGGTTATGAACGCGTCATGTAGTCGATGTCTGTACCCTGATGGATTCCGTTCCAAATCCGTGACACGGTAATAGGCGCGGACGATAAATTCGTTGAGTTGGTTCGTCCAAACCATACGACGCCTAGGTCTCCCGTCCCTGGTGGTTGACGGCATAACCGCCAAAACATCCAAGGGCGAAGAGCCGCTCTGATGTTGTTGAACGACCCTTAACCGTGTTGGGTACTGTCTTCGTGTCCCTGGGGTCCCATTTAAAGAATTTAAACCAAAGTCCCCAATTTTATTCCCACGAGTAATGGGGAACCAGTCAGCCCTGCAAAAGAGCCCCAATGTTGCAATGCCCCATGGTTACCTCCAAAGGTAGGGAAGGTATTTGGAGGGGAGCCGCTGAAATACAGTGTAACGTCACTGCAATTCATCCGATAGGCACGCCGATCCCTTCACCCCGGATTACGGATTTGTTAAGGAGGTTTACTCCCCCTGAACGGGAAGAATCGGTAAGGGAGGACGAACACAGAGGGAAACGTTCTGCTTGTCCGCGGCTACTTATTTACAAGATTAACTTGCGATATTCGTAGCTGACCTGGTGGGTCATGTCATTATCCGCAACCCATGACACGCGCCTGGTCGCATGCAGCTCTGCGTTTGCAATTCAGGTGAGGGTAAACCTGGTACGCCATCCATATATATATATATATATACAGTCGAACCTGGATATAAGGAACTTGGATATAAGGAAAACTTCTTTAAATGGAACAATTTTTCGTGCGCCTTCAATTTTCAAAGAAAAAATAACATTTTTCAATTTTTCGAACTTCTATATATGGAATAGAAAACCTCTTTATAAGGAATTCATTTTTTTTCCGGAGCCTCTATAAATGGAAATTTTTATGTTATTCAGTTGTCATGACCTCTATATATGGAATTTTCCCCTGAACGACAAAAAGGGAAGGTCTTTTTTTTTTCTTAGAATCGTGCAATTTTTTATTGTGACACGTTTTGAAATTTTTTGTTTATTCAAAGTTTAATTTGAAACTCGGTGATAGTGGTGACGATTCTTTCACTTGCAAATTAAACCTTTTACTGTTCCTTTGCCGCTATAACTTTTGTTTCTTTTAATAATAAAAGGCTGTCATGTCCGAAAACAAGAGAAAAAATTTAAGTTTAAGTGAGAAATTGAAATTGATAAAGGAGTTTGAAAACGGAAAAACTCGGAATGCAATATCCGCGGAATATTTCGTGCCGCTGTCGACATTGTGTCGTATTTTAAAAGAAAGCGACAAAATCAAACAAGAGTGTTCTGAAGGACATGGCAAAATAAAAAGAAATCGTAATTCGGAATATCCGAATCTGGAACAGTGTTTAGTGGAGTGGTTGAAACAGTGCCAAAGCAAGAATGTACCTGTAAATGGACCGATTTTGAAAGAAAAAGCTGAAGAATTTGCTAGGAAGTTGACGATTGGAGGTTTTTGCGCCAGCAACGGTTGGTTGGATGGCTTTAAAAAAAGAAATGATCTTATTTTTAAAAAAATTTCTGGTGAAAGTGGTGCTGTAGACATCAACGCATGTAGCCAGTGGATAAACGATCTTCCCGCTTTGCTGGGAGATTATTCTCCTAACGACATTTTCAATGCAGACGAAACAGGGCTCTTTTTTAAATGCTTGCCAGATAAGACCTTTACCTTTAAGGGAATTTCGTGTCATGGTGGGAAGTACAGCAAGGAACGTGTCACTATTCTTTTATGTGCGAACATGACTGGCACTGAGAAATTACCCGTTTTTCTTATCGGCAAGTCAAGGAAACCCAGATGTTTTGCAGGTGAGTAAAAGATTCTTCGTTCGCTGTTACTGTATAAATGACATTAACAGAATAAAGGTTATGAGTCGATAGTTAAAATACTATAGATTTTTTTCTGTTTTAGGCGTGATAACTCTTCCTGTTGAATACAAAAACAATAGCAAAGCATGGATGACTGCAGCACTTTTTTCGGAATGGCTTAAGAAAATCGATATTCAGATGCGCCTCGAAAATAGGAAAATTTTACTTTTTATCGATAATTGTACTGCCCATTACAGCTCAGATGAACTACAACACATAAAAGTTGTCTACCTACCTCCAAACTCCACCAGCAAGCTGCAGCCCCTAGATCAGGGAGTGATTCAAAATTTTAAAATTAATTATCGTCGGGAGGTTGTTCGCCATATTTTAACAAATCTCGAAAGCAACGGTAGCTTGGAAATAAACGTTCTCATCGCAATGAGATTTGTGAAAAAAGCATGGTTATCTGTAACCCAGACCACTATAGCTAACTGTTTTAGGAAAGCAGGGTTCAGGATAAATGGTTTACAAGAGCCCCAATATTCCGAATGGGACTCTTCACATGAGGAGTTACGGCCTTCATTCCAAGAGTGGTCTGAATTAACTTCCAATGCCGGTGAGAGGGTACCTAGCTTCGAAGATTATGTAAACGTCGATGAAAATATCGAGGTTACAGGAGAGCAAACAGTCGACGACATTGTGAGCACCCTCCAAATGTGTGACACCAATGAAAACGATAGTGATGAAGATCACGGCGATACTCTTGAAATAAAACTTGTAAAGAAGAGGGAAGCGTTAGAGGCACTGCATACTTTAACAAAATTTTTTGAACAGCGTGAAACCGAACCAAAGATATTCGAAAATATTATCGCTCTTGAAAGAAACGTTGAAAATGTGGTCACTGATAAACAAACAAAAATATTTGATTTTTTCAAAACTTAATATCTATGAGATAGACACTCATTCCATTTATGTATTCGACTGATTACAGTGACGACTTATGAAATAAAGAATCTTTGATATTGATATACTCTTTTTAATTTTATTTATCATGCGGATTATTTATTTGTATTTAAATGAAAACTCAAAGTTGCTGTAATACTAAATACACCAGGTGATTTTAAAAACCTGGATAAAAGGAATTTTTTGCTGAAAGCCTCTGTATAAGGAAAACTGGATAAATGGAAAACTTGTTTATAAGGAATTTAAGTGAGTTTCCCTTGCAATTCCTTATATCCAGGTTCGACTGTATATATATATATGGCTTAAACCAGCAACTGATTACTTGGTACACTGACGGATCCCTCACAGCAGAGGGAGCGGGTGCCGGTGTCATTGGTCCAAGGAAAATGTACTTTGAGCAAATGGGCAGATACACTAGCATATTCCAGGCGGAAATATACACTATAGACAAATGTGTCTCCTTTAATATGCAAAGGAACTACAGGGGGCAGAACATAGCTATTCTCACCGATAGCCAAGCAGCGATCAAGGCACTTAAGTCCAACCAAGTGGACTCTAAACTGGTATGGGAATGCCTTGAGAGCCTGAATGCACTCGGCTCGTTCCACAACGAGGCAGCGGACGAACTAGCCAAGAAAGGAGCAGGGACGCCTTTACACGGACCAGAACCCTTCTGTGGATACTGGGCGGGTTTACAAGTGATGGAGCAGTCCAGGGTGCTTATTGGGGGATACGAACCCATGCGCACAAAGGATTGCTTAAACCTCACCAAAAAGAACCTCCGAATCATAGTGGGAATTCTCACGGGTCATTGTCGGCTGAACTATCACCTAGGGAAGCTAGGAATATGTGCGGACACTGCCTGCAGGTTTTGTGAGGAGGAGGACGAAACCTTTATACACGTCCTGGGACAGTATCCGGCACTTGCGCAAAGTAGTTCGAGGCATCTGGGAGAACACTTAATAACAGATGCAAAGCTGAAAGATCTGGAAGTAGGGAACATACCAAAGTTCCTAACGGTTATAGGCCTGCTTGAGATACTATGATCAATAGGTACACTATAACCAGTAAAAGGGGCACAATAGTTCTTAAAGGACGCCGTGCGACTTTCCCTTAACAGAATAATAATATATATATGCGTTTCAAGAAGCTAACTCCAATTTTCTATTCAAATATTCATAATTGCAACCAAATTCCGATAGTCAAATAAATTAACTCCAAAGCAACGGAATTTAGTTATGAACGTTTGGATGCTAACGTTTTTTTTAAACAAAGCAGTAATCTAGTATACATTTAAAACCACCAATAACTTTTTCATATTCAAAAACGTCTTTCATTTTTATATCACGTCTCCCTTTAGCTTTTTAATGAAATGTCATAAAATTATGCGATTTCGATAAGCTTGTTGTTTGTACTTACAAATGTACTTGAAAAAGTTCCAACTGATTCTGTCCGCTTTCAAATTAAAGTTATATCGCAATCCAAAGGAAATTAGAAGAAAGTCGAGATGTCATCGTAAGTAGTTCGTTTTATTAAATCGATGGTCTGAAATTTCAATACTATCATTCGTTGCTACTTGCTTACACTACCTATAACATGTTTTCTTTATAACCGTCAAAATGGCTGATGGTCGCATGAAGAACAAGAATATGGGTGCAATCTGAACTGTCAAGTGTGAAATCAGTGCGGTCATCAGATTTTCCCATTGGAAATTTCGTTTTCCTGACTTCATTCTAACGTCTCGATCGCGCAAAGTGCCTAGCCCAACACTATTCACATTAAGAGTTATATGTTCATTTATCAGTTTATACCAATATATGTCTATTCGTGATTTAGACGATTTAGAAGTTTGAGTGCACCTTTGGATTGCTGGCAATTTGCGGGAGGGCAAGTGGATATTTGTACCTTGCACGAGAGCGAAACGATGATCATTGATATTTGCAAGAAACAGATTAGATAAACAATTTTCGTATTGCCTATTACGCCCGATATAGGTCTACGATAAACATTCGACAGTGAGACGAAAGCACTTGAGCGATATATTCCGTAGTTAGTGACCCAGAAAGTTTGCCTTAGGCTCGCATTCGTTTCTAATAAGTTTTTCTTGATGAATTGACCGCAGTGTGCCGCAGAAGTTATATTAATTGTGTATTTTTTGTTGTGATTGTCGTTTGTATTTATTTATTCAATTCACCACAAAGATGGACCGTGCAGAGGGAGCTAGCGTTAAGACGAAAGTTCGCAAAGGTAAGTAACGAAACTCGTAATATTAAAGGCCAATTTCGATGAAGTCTTCAATACTAACATATGTGCTAAGTGGCTAGCCAAATACTTTTCACACGTGGGACTTTGGTCAAGTGTATGGCGAGATTCGTATGACTCAGCTCTATGAAGAACAGATATCAATTGCGCTACCAATCAATGCAGCTATTGACCAATGGCAGGCCCATCTGGATAATGTTTTGCAAACAAATCTGACGCAAATTCACACCAGAACTGGTTGCCGAACGCAGTAATTAAGCAAGTGCACCAACTCAAAACAAACTATTCGAAGAAATTTATTGTTTACATCAGTTCCGGCTACATTGAATGAAAACTGTTAATTTGCATGTGGCGTTATATTAGTTTTTCCAGGAAAATTTCAATTATGGTTTCATCATCATCATCATCCATGGCGCAACAACCGGTATCCGGTCTAGGCCTGCCGTAATAAGGAACTCCAGACATCCCGGTTTTGCGCCGAGGTCCACCAATTCGATATCCCTAAAAGCTGTCTGGCGTCCTGACCTACGCCATCTCTCCATCTCAGGCAGGGTCTGCCTCGTCTTCTTTTTCTATCATAGATATTGCCCTTATAGACTTTCCGGGCTGGATCATCCTCATCCGTACGGATTAAGTGACCCGCCCACCGTAACCTATTGAGCCGGATTTTATCCACAACCTGACAGTCATGGTATCGCTCAAAGATTTCGTCGTTATGTAGGCTACGGAATCGTCCATCCTCATGTAATTTTTCTTGCGTAGAACCCAAGTTTCCGAGGAATACATGGGGACTCGTAAGATCATAGACTTGTACAGTAAGAGCTTCGACCCTATGGTGAGACGTTTCGAGCGGAACGGTTTTTGTAAGCTGAAATAGGCTCTGTTGGCTGCCAACAACCATGCGCGGATTTCATCATCGTAACTGTTATCGATTGTGATTTTCGACCGTAGATACGAGAAATTATCAACGGTCTCAAAGTTGTAGTCTCCTATCTTTATCTTCCCGTTTGACCAGGGCGGTTTGATGTTGGTCGGTTGGTTTTCGGTGCTGACGTTGCCACCATATATTTTGTCTTGCCTTCACTGATATGGAGCCCAAGATCTCGCGCCAATCGCCGCCTACTCGATCTAGATGAAGGCAGTTTGTACGTCTCGGGTCGTTCTTCCCATGATGTCGATATCGTCAGCATAGGCCAGTAGTTGGGTGAACTTAAAGAGGGTCGTACCCCTTGCATTTACCTCAACGTCGCGGATCACCTTCTCCAGGACCAGGTTAAAGAGGACGCATGATAGGGAATCCCCTTGTCGTAGACCGTTTTTGATGTCGAATGGTCTTGAGAGTGATCATGCTTCATGTTTCATCTGGCCTCGCACATTAGTCAGGGTCAGCCTAGTCCGTCTTATCAATTTCGTCGGGATACCGAATTCTCTCATGGTCGTGTATACACGGTACGCATATGGATGACCCGAATTTAGTTATAAGATCGATTGCTTTCAATTTGTGGGCATATGCATAATACGTATCTACCAGCGTGTCCGTAGCAAGTTGAAATGGTGAATACCAATATTTTCAATTCCGAAACATATGTACATATATATGGTGCATTTCTTAAGTAGCGATCGTCGTGATGTACGGTTCAGATGGAAAAATTTGTCTGACACAGATATACTCAGTGCTTGCCTGATGTCTAAGACAGACAACGGATCTTTGTCTGTCACAGAGATTTGTCTAAAACGAATATTTATTTGAAGCAGATATTTGTCTGAAACAGGCACAGACATTTGTCAGCCTGTTGTCGGTGGCAAACGGAGGTAATTGCCTAAGCCAGAAATAATTTAATGATAGTGTTTTTTATCATAATACGCGTTTCCTGCCAATACAATAGGCTGGGTGGGTTCGAGTGGGCGTTAGCGTTACCCCCAAATCGACCAAATTAGATCATCTTAAATATTTAAATAATGCTTCAAAACCAATCCCAAAAGTGCAAATTGTTCATCTGTGTTAACGCGGTTGCAATGGTTGTAATTACTTCCATTTACTTCTACTGTTGTGAAGTAGCGGCGTAGTACTCATTGCTCCAGTAATACTTAGGCAACCAGACCTCTGAATCTGCGTTAGCAGCTTCCTGCTGCTAGGAAGTTTCAGTTTCAACCACCAGATGATGCATGCATACACCAAAATGGGTTTTATTATGGATGCATACATCCAGCGTATCCGTTTTGGTGAAAGTCCCCAGTTCTTATCTACCGCATTCCTACAACACCAGAGCAATCTTCAGGATTTCTGATATTGTCCCTGGATAACTTGGAGTCAAAATGTACTCTTGTTCTGCGAGTACAATGGGTCAACACGGCCTGAGTGCTCAGAAGCTGTAGCTTCTCCCCCACCATACACACACACTCCTAAATACTTGACTGTTTGTGCCAGCTGGATTTCCGCCCCTGCTAAGGTGGATAACGTATAGCTACCACACCTGACGTTCCTAGTGAACGTAACTAGTCCAGTCTTCCTAGCGTTCACTGTGAGTCCATTGCGGAGACACCAACTGTGGATTTCATGCAGAGTTGCATTCAAACCGTCACATACTGTGTCCGCAAACTTGCCGGTAATTATTACGACTAGATCATCCACAAATGCTTGCGCGAAGACTTTTTTGTCCTCCAGGAGCCACAGCAGGGTATCCATTACCAAGAGCCATAACAGTGGAGAGAAAACCCCTCCCTGTGGGCAGCTCCTAAGACATCCTGCTTCAATAGACTTCTGGCCGACCGATATGTGGATTTTTCTCTAGCATGTGAAGGATCCAACTGATTAGCATCGGTTCGATTCCATGCTGTCTTGCCGCATCACAAATTGCCGCTAATGAGGCATAATTGAAGGCACCTTCGATGTCGGTGAATGTGCCTGAGACGTATTCTTTTTCAGATATCGCCTTTTCAATTTTTGCCGTAAGTTCATGGAGTGCTGTCTCCGTGGATTTGCCTTTCTGGTAGGCGGATTACCTATGGTGCAGTGGCCACTTAGGAATGTGTGTATCCATTATGGACCGATCTACTAGTCTTTCTAGTCCTTTTAGTAGAAAAGACGTTAGACTGATCGGTCGGGAGCTTTTTGCGTCTATATAGGTGGGTTTTCCTGGTTTGGGAATGAATTACACTTTTACATCACGCCAGTTAATTAGAATATAAGCGTGTGCTAGGAATGCGCGATATATATTCCGAATATGTAAGCCCAGGGCATCCATTCCCTCCTACTAGCGCAGGAATGATGCCATCTGGACCTGCAGATTTGTATCAATGGAACGAGTTAAATGCCCATTTTACTCGCTCCAGTGATAATAGTTTGTATGCCAGATTCCAGTCTCTCGGTTGAGGGCTGTATGCACCTAATGGCCCCGAGATTAGATTTTAGACGCTGCCGGGGAAGTGTACTTCTTCTGTGTACCTCCCGTTCTGTAAACGTAAATAACCCAGTTTCTCGCTACGTTTTTTTTAACCAGAATTCGGTTCAGCTTTGAGGTTGCCTCAAGAGAGTTAGTCTCTTCGCAAAAGCGTGTTCATGATGATGAGAGATGATGAGCCTTCGACACACAATATAGAGCAAATTGCAGCATCTTCGGTGCGCTTTTCCACAATGGAGTTGCCCGCCGAAGATAGTGCATACAGAGGCGGAACCCCCGTATGGGGGCTGGGACTGGTGAAGGGACTACAAAGTGAATCCTACCTGCTGCTAGCAACTTCTCCTATACCTTCCAAGGAACAGGCAGAAGAAAGGGAAGCCAGAGACGTGAACGGAACTGACTTAATGCCAGTTCGAGTGATCAAATCTATGCAAACCGGACACCGCAAACCAATCAAGGTGCTAAGTGGAAAACAGATGAATGCTCTACAGGATAAGATGAGATTTTTCATGGATGAGGACATGGGAACTGCAGTACCTCCAAGTGCGGCTTTTCTCATAGAAATCAAACACGAAGGGATCGAGTCTCTGGCGGTAGGGTATGGGGGAAACCCCGTCACACGCGGACTGCTGCATACGCTTCTAACTGTTTTCCATAACGCAGTAAACTAAGTTTATGTCGAAAAACATAAAGATTGGTCTAATTAACCTGCAGCATGCCAAAGCTCCCTCCTACCTGTTGGCAGCGAGAATGACAAAACTGCAGGATTTCCCCTACATTTTTCTGGTGCAAGGGCCGTGGGTTCGATTTAACAGAATCTGTGGCATTAGATCAGTAAAGGGGGCTAGGATCTTCTAGGACGAAAGATCCATAAGAACGAGAGTTTGCGTCCTGATGTCAAGACGGTTAGAGGCAACCATGCTGAGACAGTACTGTTCCCAGGACTTAGCTACGGTCATCGTAAAATACCAGATAAATGCCGAGAGGCAAAACATCATAGTTGCCTCCATCTATTTACCCTATGATTCTTTGTATCCTCCACCGACGCAAGAGATTAGGGATCTGGTGGCATATACGGAATCAAGTGGTCTCAAACTCTTAATAGGTTGTGATGCGAATGCTCAACATATTTGTTGGGGCAGTAGTAAATGCAATCCAAGAGGAGAGAAGCTATTTGATTTCATCACTTCAGCTGGTCTTATGACTACAAACGTAGGATGCGCCCCTACATTCGTGGTACCAAGAAGAAGGGAAGTAATTGACCTGACAATCTGTACCTCAAAAGTGTTAGAATTGATTACACACTGGCGAGTGCTAGACGAAGTCTCACTGTCAGATCATCGATACCTAGAATTCTATCTGACTATTGCGGGCGAACATTCTGCAGTACAAAAACGGATTGGACAAAGTTCAATGAATTTCTTGGCAATAAAGTACAGTCCCTAGACGACTAAGGACTCCTTTGACGCTGGAAGATGAATTGAAAACTCTAAACTGCACACTTTTATAGTACTATGAAGAGGCTTGTCCTATTTCCCGAGGCCAAAGCGGTAAAACGGTTCCTTTGTGGAACCGGGAATTGCAAAAACTCAGGAAATCAAACATACATTCCGGCAATTCTAAAGCAGGGTAAGGAGCACTTAGAGCAACCTATAAAAAATATTTTTTGAGGATGTCTTGCTCTGGGCTACGTGCCTTCCTCTTAGCAAAAGGTTAAGATAGTGTTCATACGGAAACCCGGAAAAGATGACTATTCTAATCCAAAGAACTTCAAACAGGTCAGCTTGACTTCATTCTTGCTGAAAGGTTTGGGGAGACTGGTGGAGCATCACATTCGTGGAAACGCACTTAGGTCGCACCCACTTAATGAAAACGAACATGCTTACCAGCGTGGAAAGTCCCGCGAGTCTGCTCTTCATTCTTTAGTCACAAAGATAGAGGATGCAACTTTGAATGGTGAGTACGCGATGGGGGTGTTCGTGGACATTGAAAGGGCTTTTGACTGTGCGCCTTTTCAAAAAGTTTGTGATGTCATCAGAGAGGATGGTGTTGATGATGCTTTAATTAAGTGGATCCATGCTATGCTAACGCAGAGATTACTGTGCGCTAAAGTGGGTGTCGATCGCTATCTGACTGCAGAAGCAACGAAATGCCCAAGGAGGTGTGCTTTCGTCACTTCTGTGGAGTATGCTGATCGACTCACTAGTATGCGAACTGCAAAATTGCCAATACACGCTCAAGCTTATGCTGATGATGTGGCTGTGCTTGCTGCTGATCGGAATCTAGGAATGGTGTGTAGGAATATACAACGTGCCGTTGATTTGATAGACAATTGTTGCCTCAGACATGATCTTTCCTTTAATCCAAATAAAACCACAATGGTATTATTCACAAAAAGGAGAAAACTGGATGGAATTTGCCTACCTGAGATGAGAGGTACTACCCTTCAACTCTCTGAAGAAGTGAAAAATCTGGGAGTCACTCTAGATAAAAAACTTCTTTGGAACAAACATGTAGAGGTAAAGATGAAACGAACTCTCACAACTTATGGGCTGTGCAGACGTACCTTTGCCTCGACATGGGGACTCAGGCCTCATGTGATAATGTGGATATACGTTGCCATCATTAGGCCGATGTTCGTATATGCATTCGTAGTGTGGTGGGTTAAGGTGAGACAAAAAGATTTTCACCGTAAGCTGGCCACACTGCAAAGACACTGTGTGCTGGATATTACTGTCATGAGCACGAAATCCGGTGCAGCTCTGAATGCGCTACTCAATTTGCAGCCCCTGGATATATTTATTCATAGCACTACAATGAGAGCAGCTCATAGACTAATTCGATTAGATCTATGGGGAAACAACGGATGTGTGGGGCACAGAGCATTGGAAGAGTTACTGGGAGAACTGAATCCAGTTCTTACAATGCCTTCCGACTCTCGTGTCCCCATACATCTATTTGGTAGAAGATATGAAGTTACTCTGAATCGTAGAGAGAACTGAAAAGTCCCAGAGGAATGCTTGGCGGGATATACGGAAGTCTTCTACACCGATGGCTCAAAAACAGAAGAGAATTTGGCTTTTCCTTTGGGATAATATGCAACGGTTTTTCAAGCCGAAGCTTATGAGATCCTAAGGGCGGAAAACTGGGTGATTGACGAGCGTTGAGTAGTCCTTTGATCACCTCGAAAATCGTCCAGGAATGCAGAAACCGTTTGAATTCTATCTCTAGATTCAATACGGTGGAATTACTCTGGGTACCTGGTCACTGTCGCGTAGAGAGAAATGAAATCTCGGATGCTTTAGCGAAAGAGGGGTTGATCACGTAGGGACCACCAATTCAGGATTCTTGTTTCCACTAACACAATTGACAAAAATAAAGCAGATCCAACGAAACTGTTCTTGAATTCGCAACTTGATTGCAACTGAACTCCAGAGTGCGTTCGCGCGCAACGATCTCACAACTTGCAGATCATCTAAAGATTTTATTTTAACACAACGACAACGATATCTTTGAAAGTCAAAATATAATAAATAGTTCAACTTTACACTGCAATATTCTCACTCACATGTTTGCTATTACCACAAAAAGAAGATGATATAACACTAAATTCAGTAGGTCGCGGATTTTCTAAAAAAAGATAGAAATTTTTAAAAAAGGCACTAAATTAGTGCCTTTTGGAAGAAAGCCTTTCACTCCCTGCCGGCTTTCTTATATATTTCGAAAATAGAATTGCCGCGAGAGGAGAAAGTAGAAAAATGCAACGATATCGCTACAAAAATTCTCCTTGGTTATATGTACTAGTCACTGTGATTCTAAAATGTTAAGATGTATCCATCAAGAGGCCAAAGATCGGAATCCATCTATAGCGTTATATTATTTAACCAATATTGCGTGGTGATTTTCAGTTTTCATTGAATAAACAAAATGATCATATGACTGGGAACTCGGGTAATGAAAGAAGCGAGTCAAATGTAGGTGAGGGCCGCCGAAGTCTTTAGTTGATAAGGTATACTCGTATGTAAGCATGTATAGCTCACGCGTGTATCATGAGATTTCTCTCCTGATCATATCTGCTTACAACTATTCTAAACATGATTAATATATGAGATGCCGTACTTTGGGCTCTTGATATGTCCTCTATATCGACCTTTATAAATGGAAGAGTACTCTCCAATAAGAGATAACACCCTTGTGGCCACGGAAGGAGATGTACGACGAAGGGCCCAGATCCATCCTGCAAAACTGCACCCATGTTGCCGATAATATGGGTGCGGCATGATCACAGGTTGCTTTCAAGGTATTAAAGAATAATTTAATAATTTGGAAAGAATGAAACGGGTCCTGCTGAAGATTGTTGATTTTTAACGATCTGAATGGTATTCATGTCCATTTATAGTTAAGTTTTGCCCTTGCACGTAGCAACGGAAACCAAGCGCATATTCGTGTTAAATACCATAAATAAATAAAGTTTGCACATACCTGAGGCTCATGTAAAGTCAATAAATTTTTCCGCTACATTGTTTCAATTCGTGAATACTTGAGGAACCACGCGAAGCAACTAATCAGCTTTTCGTTAGGCACGCTTTGACTAGGAACTCTAGCTCTAATGTCTGTTCGCCTCCAACAAATTCAAAATCGATGAGCAGTACTTTGATCTGTGCTAGAACATTTCGTTGAAAAACTTTCCCTGATGTCATATATTCTAGCACTTGTGCCGAGATTTTTTTTATCATCTCCAACCTCACGACTTTCAAGGCAGAGTCCGTGTATTTGGTTCCTAAGTTATCAGTGCATGACCCCTCAAAACCAGATGCCGACAGAGATGAATGCAAATCTAAATCTTGTTCGAGGTTCCATAGACCAGATTTGGATTCGAATTTCTTGTTGGGAAAAACATAGTTAATGGAGGAAAAAATGGGACCAATCAACTTTTACCTGTCATAACGTAACTTGGATTTCGCAAAGGTAGAAAAATCCCATCTTTATTGCGAATATGTACGGTTGGAGGCTAAGGCAAGTTCAAAACTCATGAAACCTCCAAGCGCAAGTCATCGACACTTTGCAGTCATAGAAACGTAACATGACGAAAGGTGTTAGGGTCTGGAATTCCACGTCAATGGCTATTGAAAAAGTGAATATAATTGCAATATTTCTGGTGCATATAAAAAGCGGACCGTAATTTTAACACAGCCTGAAATCGCAGTCGTATGCATTGTCGGCCATATCGAAAAAGGGGCTCAACAACAAAAAATATGACCCCCGATTCAGCTCATACTTTCGGAGATATTAAGATGTTCTGCGAGTTTAACTAAAGTTTGTAGAGTAGCGCTCGGTTGGAGGTGAACAATGCAACTCATTGAAAACTAACCGCTCAACTGGAGTGAATGAACAATGGGGCAGATCAGTGGGATATCGAAAGTTTTCATGTGACGGAGAGCAGCATGTTATCAGTGTTTACCTCGAGAGAAAGAAATGGAAATTCATTAACAGACACTGAATGCTGTGCGGGCCACGAGCCAGTCATAGATTACAAATCTACTCGCATTTAACATGCGAAATGCTCGGTGAAACCCTATACATAGCTGGTGTGGCTCGCCAATGGTAGTAGGAAATTGACTTTGGATAGTCTCAAAGTCAGTCGGTTACGAAAAGCTGGACTGAGCTGTCCATAGTAAAACTACACTATCGACACTCCATTTTCACGCTAGTGTTTGAATATTTCGAGAGAAGACCTTTGATACGGCGCAATAATTTCCATAAAAATTTTGAATTGCTGAAATCGTTTGCATTAGTTACTATCGAGAACTGAATATGGTGTATCGGACGTTGGAGCGAACGCTGAACATTCCGGCATAGGAAATTAAGCGCGATTCGATCAAGGGAAGAAACTGGATCTCAAAATGTGTGGCTTTATGTAACATAGACGTGTATTTATAACCCACAAGTGCTGTGCACCTCAACATAGTTTCAAAGTTAACCGATTCTGTTGTGTAAAGTAAATATAGTGCGATGAAAATGCCGTTCGGTGCGCAACCGGTTGATGCCTACAGCAAATGTATCGATTCCAAAGAAGAACCCAAAGTCTCCTCGCCGCAAAGATCTCCCAATTTGGATAGTAAATTCAACCAGCGGCAATGTCGCAGCAAAAGTCGCGATATATTCATGTGTAAGCTATTTCCACATTATCAGCCTCGCCACACTATAATTACACACTCTCTACCCACTCTTAACGTAAATGAAGTTCACGAGCGAAAGTACTCAATAGCAAACTTTTTTTCAGAAAGATACATAGATGTAATATTTTGTTTCCTAATGGCTTTTCATTGTTATATTTGCGCAAGTTATTTTCAACTCAAGATTTGACCTTAAAGGTTGATTTTTGGCCCCTTGCTATGTATGTTACTAAATTGCTTTCTTTATGGCCACCATAACGTATAAATTTGAATGACAATCAGAAGTTTTCTAATTACATTTTCCATTCATTGTCTTTTCAGCTATGCCATGGTTTGGCATGGATATCGGTGGTACACTGACAAAATTAGTGTATTTTGAACCCAAAGACATCGCAACAGATGAACTAGACCAAGAAGCAAGAATTCTAAGAAATATTAGAAGATATTTGACGAAAAATTCGGCGTATGGGAAAACCGGTCATAGGGATACACATTTACAGGTAATCATATTTGTTCTCTCAGTATAAATTATTTTGACAGGTTCCATTTCAATCTCACATAACACCTTGTTTTTCTGCGTTGATGTGTCTCGCATTCTGATTAAGCAATAGATTAGATACCACCCACGAGGGCTAACCACATTTCTACTAGGAAGCACCTAGAAAATTTCAAAGTTGCAATAAGTAGCTTTTCAGTATATTCTTATTAAATAATTATTTCATGCAACCTCGATATGTCTAGCGTATTTAGCAGGGGGCAATGTGTCCTCAACAAGAGGGTCAGGGTTCTGGTTTACGTTCTACAGCATATGTGTTTTGTAAGCATAGCACATAGAATGCTTTCTATGAGCAATTACACGCACTGCAGGAGAGTCTTCCTAAAGGTGACATTGTGGTAGGCGATCTGAATGCCAAAATAGGCTATAACTGCAGCTTGTTCAGGCATCTAATGGGGAAGTATGATCTTGCTGACTGTAGCAACGGTGAAAGGTTTGTAGGCTTCTCCAACCTTTAGGCACTGTTCAAGCACAGGGCCTTCCGCAAGGTCAGTTGAGTTTCGATTGGTCAGCAACGAACATCTAATCAGATCGACCATACTGCCAATCCGATTCAGCAATAGATTTAAGAGTTGTCCTCTGATTATACATAACAGACTAACTACTGCTGACATGGGCCCCGAAAGGGACTATCATCTGATGGTCACTTACCTTCACTTGTCACTACTGTGCTTGATCGCAGAGGGGAAAGGGGCAGCCTGCAAATTCAATACAGGCCCTCGCCACGATCCGGACAGCAAGTCTAGCAGGTGAAAAGTTTCTTGCTGCGACACTTCAACGCTGACTTTTGAAAAAAAAAGATGTCAGCCACGTTTTCAGAAGACTAGAACGATTTTCTAGCAATAAATTTTTTAGGAAAGTTTTTTGGGGTCTAGGGTAAGAGCATAGCGACCTAGGGAAAGGGGGATGTGACAAGAAAGGAGAGCTGATAAAATGGTAGAGAAGAGGCCGAGTGGCTTGGTTCCACAGTAATAGAGGAAGGAGGAGGGCTCAGCTGGTTGTCGCCAAGACAAAATTTAGGCCGCTTACGAAAGTCAAGCTTGGTAGGCTTGCGCGTAACAGTGGAGTGAATGTGGGCGATCTGAACATGAAACTTGACAACGGAATAAGAATTGGAAAAAGCAACGCATACTATGGTTGGCGATGACTAGGACAAGATCAAGAATGTGATTTAAATGATCTCTCGAAACGTTTAATTGGAGAGAGCCACATTTCTCATGGAAGTGGAAAGGAAAGGAAAGCTGAGAGAAAGTATTGAATAGGGATAGACGGCCGAAAGTAGAAGGCAAAGGTGGTATAGAAAGGTGAAATTTGTCGAAGATGATGAAAGAAAGGGGTATGTACATTACGGCTATGGTTCTGAGAGTTTGTCGAAGAGGAAATGAGGACTGAAGCAGAAAATATATATACAGGATATGATAAAGGCTTACGAGTGACGCGGAATGATTGTACGACAGAATCGAAGATGTAAGAGGAGGAGGAAAGGATGATTTCGGCATGGAAAGGGAGTTAACAGCTATGAGGGCATCTCGCTGGTTGACTTGCCAAATCTCTGCCACAAGGAAAGACAGAGAGTCACCCAGTAGCTTGGAATCTAAACTCCTGTCATCCAACTATGATGGTGTTGGATGCTAAGACAGATAAGTTGAATCTCGACAGCTTGGTCCTTAGACCTCTTACATTTTGGTAAAAAGCACCGTGGAAATTTTCTCAAAGTTTCCTCCTTTAATAAGGCTTGCTAAAGACTCCTTGCGACCAAAAGGAAGATTGGGTGACGGCGTCGGAATTGTGGGGATATATCACTGTGGAGAAGTGCTTGCTGGTCTTGCTTTAGATGGAGGACAAAATAACGTTTAACGTGGTGCAATAATCTAGCCTCAACACGAATAGTTGTTTCGGTAGTGAGGTAAAGTTCACCAGGGAAGCTGCGTAGTGTAGCCGATGCAGAAT
Source organism: Hermetia illucens (assembly GCF_905115235.1). NCBI lineage: Eukaryota > Metazoa > Arthropoda > Insecta > Diptera > Stratiomyidae > Hermetia > Hermetia illucens. Next base: position 26,723,260 of record NC_051850.1, read on the forward strand.
AGGAATCGTGTGCCTCGGATGGTGGTTGTTGGGCGTAGTTTGGACCATTGGTGCACCATTGGTCAGATTGGGGGAGATTTGTTGGTCGGGATGATTCGGTATGTTAGCCATAGTCGCCGGTAGAGCCAGGCAGGAGCGTCTCAGAAGCCAAGACTAAGCTGGTACCCGATGAAGCACCGGGGGAAAGTGTGGTGACATAAAGGAAGGAGATTGAATGGAACCGTTCCAACTTCGGTTGAATTGTCATTAAAGTAGCCATGAGTTAGTGCAGCAGTTGAATCGCGTTAGAGAGCGTGATATCGCAGGAAATGTTACTACGATAGGTAACGTTTAAAGAAAACTGCTCGAATGTCTAGGAATTCAGATCAAATCTATAGATATTTGGCATGGAAAGTCGTCACACATCGCAATTCAGAAATTTGCAGTAAATAGATTCCGGCGCTTTGCAAATAGCACAGATTATGACGACGACGGGAAATTAACTATCGAAATTGTTATACGGTTTAGTGACTACAGCCAATGGATGACAAAATGAAATAAATTACCCGCACTCTATATAAAATCGGGAATAAGTATGGGAACAGAATCAGTTTATAGCGAAAAAAAACGGAATACTATGTGGACTGAACTCAGCATCTAACGCACGCTGAAGTGCATTATCTCGGAGAAATGGAGAACTTACGATTATTATTATTATTACAGAATAGCATCTTACAAACACGGCTGTGTACATCCCAAAAAAAACAATCTTTAAAGAAAACCCCAATTTTCTCATCCTTCCTGCAGTCGTAGAAAGCTGTATATGCTTGCTAAACCCTCAGTTATATGCTTAGTCCCCAATTCGCTTAGGATTCAGGATCACACCCAAATACTTTACACTAGAGGAAAGTGACAATGTTCGTACTTTTAGGCGCAGAGTGGGGCGGGAACTGGGGATGCTTGTTCTAAGTAGTAGCTTCGTTTTGGATGCATTGATGCTGACTCCTCATCTGACAGTCCACAGGCACACCTTATTCAAAATTCACTCCATTTCTGTTGAATTATCGTAGAATTCATCGTTTTCAACCGGAGCACCCGAGAGATAGTGTCAACTACAGATGTGGTCCCCCTACTGATAACTCTCTCCTCCTCCACCCCCTCCTCCTTCTTTATACAGGGCAGCAGCTAAGGCATGTTACTTGCAGTGTAACGACACCGTAGTAATTACCTCGTAAAGAGCCACCTCTCTTTTCTTGTATGCGAAGTAGGTCTGTTGGATGGCTCTAGGCTATTCTGTGGTGAGGAAGCGGCATAGTCTCTGAGCACTAAGACCTTAGCAGTCCATTGTACTCGATTCTCCATCTAACAGAATACCCTCTAACACAGGCTCTAAATAACTCGTCCGAGAATATTGTTGATCATTGTGCCGCCATCAAAAGTACCTTTACCTCTGGTACAGACGAAGTTGTCTGCCACATCCTAAAAGAACCTGGCTGACTACGCCAACGTGGAAACGGATAGATAAACGTAAGAAACTGGGAGGCTTATCGACGGCTACGATCCAGGGTAAAAAGTTGGCGTTGTGAGGAGCGTTAAAAGTAAGCTTCTAATCTGCGAGGTAGGGACACTTCAATGCGATCCTGAATCATATAACGTCCGGTAAAGTTCCATCTCTTGTGGATATTATGGGAAGCCACCGCAACATACTGATACTGAATGCTCCTTGAAACGAAATTATCTTTTTTATCAACACACTCAAACGGAGTAAGGCGGTCGACTTTGGCGGTCTTCCTGCGAAACATTTCTACTTCCACTCATTCATAAATGCTGGGAATCTGGAGAATTTTCTCAGTTGAGTTTTCGGAAAAGGAGAAAGGGGTTTCTGGCAACCATATATGCATTTTATCTATGCAGATAATGCCCCAATATTTTATGACAATCGCCAGTGATTTATTTCAATGCATTGGTTTGCTTTACATTGTTCGGAGTACAAATGCAAACAGAAAACACCCGATGGCTGGCGTGCCTCGAATACGCTGAAAATCTTAAGGGGGTCATCCCGTGTGAAGGCCGTTTTTTTGCCTTTTTTTGAAAAATTATTTTGAAGGACTGGATGAAGATAGAAACGTGATTTTTTCACCATATATTTATTGATATCTCTAGTATATGTAATAAATTTTTCAGCTTGATTTCTTAGCTAATTTTCGGAATAGGTGTTAATTTATGCACCCATCTCCAAAAAAAGGTATTTTTCTGCTGCCACGCTGGAGGGCTGTGCTCATCTGAGGGAAAAAAACTAAATGGCATTTTAATGTGGACAATATTCCACGGTCCGCAAACTAGGATAATTAGAAAATAATAAAAGGTAAATTTTTGGTGGGCTTTTAAACTCAATTTTTTGGATTTTGGTGTTTTTTTACGGCTTTTTTTATGAATAAAAAAAAAACTACCCGTCCGATTGCAATTATCCTAGTTTGCGGACCGTAGAAATATGTACTAAAGAAGCCGTGAAAATTTCAAAGAATTTGGTTGGATAGATTTTGAGCTATGGTGGCAGCCGATTTTCAAGATGCAGTTTCGAGAAAAACGCATTTGAAAATTTAAATGTGATTATCAACAGTCAAATTTTAGCTCACCACTAATCTGCTATACTTGGTCCATAGAGAGCACCCTCCGTTTCTTCAAAAATGTCTTGTAAGGCCGATTGTTGCTCTCTGGTGTCAATTGTGGCTCTTTTAGCGAGGTCAGTCGATCGTCGTTCGGACCGCCAAATTCGCGCTTCATTACGGCGGTCGGCATAAACCTGACATATGTGACCAACTTGACATCCCATTGTCACTAGGATTTTGAGAATGCCATTGAATCCTTCATTGAAAATAATTACAGCCAGAAAAGTGGCTATTTCTACGACCTTGGCCCCAGAATGAAGGTGTTTAGGAGCGAAAGTCCAGATCAATGCATTTAACGACTCATCGTTATTCTGGGTCTCTGTTCCTAAACATCTGTTCAAGAGATCATCTCGTGACAAATCTTCGTAGATTGGTTTGATGACTGTTTGAACTTCTTCAGTCAAAGATGCCTTCTCGTAGTGGAAACTCTCCTTATCAGTAAGTTTTCCAGCCCCTTTTCCACCAATGCCTTTGTGATTCTTCTTTGCATTTCTAAGCCGCGTTCCCATTCTTTTCTCGACATGTCCTACGCATTCCTTTCTTACTACTACGTATATTTTATTATTTGCAGAAATACCGGAGAAAACTCCAGCAAAATCCAATATACAAAACTTGTCGCAATTGGAACGTCCATGTTCATGCTTGCATCAGCAAAGGATGTTGTTGCGAAGTCCTTTTTCTTCTCTGATAACTATCGATTCCCTTGAAATACTCGTGTTTTAGTGCAAGCATGACGTTGAACGTTAAAGCGATTTCCCTTCGTACGATCCATTTAAAAAAATCACTGAACACACAAACAGCACAATACTTACAACAAAATATAACTGAGTATAGCTTGAAAGCCTTTCAGTGCTCACTGTAGACTGGATTATCCTTTTTATTCCAAACAGCAAATAAGTTTAGGCAATTGATTGGTTTTTCATCTTTCTATATTTATACCTGTGTTCAAATTTATAAGGCTCAGGTAAAAAAAGATTCGATGCTCTTTCTCATTGAGTACTCTAGCCGCGGCTGCAAACTCCTTACCTGTTTTACCCTGTAATTTCTGAAGGACTCGGAATATGGGAAAATCCCTTTGCCCACATATTCTCCACTATATATAGATACAATTTATGCAAAAAAAAATCGATTTCTCCAACCCGACACACGGGATGACCCCCTTAAACTTCATCAAGTAGAGCGTACAGAAAAAAAAGAACTTATGGAATTTTCCAATTTCTTGAAACCTAGTAGTCTATTTATCGAATTAACGTATAAAATTCCAAAACACGGTTTCCATTTGTAATGAACATGACGGCATATAGTGTTCAAATGCAACCTCCAAGTTGGCCAACGTCGATCCCGAGGACAGAGTTGTTATACAACAATCTGATAAGTTGGGAAATTTCGGCCGTTCAGATCCGCTAGTAGCTTCAGCGAAGCCCCGGACGATAGACACATGCTTGCCTCTTTGCTAGCTTTCGTTCCCTCACATGTCATTGACAAATATCACGTGTCTTAATCTGGCACATCTGAACTTGAAAACGCAATCACTCACCATTTTAACAATAACACTGATACAACTCAGAGGAAAAGTATGAAAATGAAAAAAAAAAAAAAGGACTCGACCGCGTACCAAACAATTCGTTAATTCCTATTGCATGATTGAATCCTCCGAATTGTATTGTTCTTGCTCATATATCGTTTCCAACTGACTCGATCTTCGACCACATCCTCCAATTATCAAATCTTAGAATTTTGATGGTCGCTCCCTTTGAGCTCCTCCTTCCTGTAAGTTTTCACGTTATCTATACGGTTCACGGCGCCAACTCATTGCAATTAAAACAATTTTATTCTTTATTTTCTTGGTCGACCTGTCGGTAACAGATAGGATTTAGAAGAGTCGAATAACTCCAGATAGTACAAAGTACGTTGCCTGAAACCCTACTCCTTTACCTAGACTTGGGACCAGCTTGCTATGTAAATGACATAGTTTAAATGGTACAACTTCACGCCAAGATAACTATGTTACGCATTTAATTTTTGGATTTTTTAGTAAGGTCTTTCTTGGTCGGATGTGATTCAGTGATGCACTATGTCATGCTTGAGTCATAATTTTTGTTTTATTCTCTTTCACTCTCAGATCTGCTGTTGCTGTTGACTCCAAGTCAACAAATGTTTTTCTCGCAATAGATATCGTGTTATAATGTTAACATCATCCGCATCCGCTATCATCTATGGAAACATAATGAACAGCGAGCTGGTGGTAGGCACATGAATCTTTCTGGTGACATTCAAGCGGTGAATTCAAGACCATGAGAGCAGGCCATCTCCCAATTTTAAGCTTTAATTTTCGTAGAAACTCTATATCCATTGTCCTCGGCTTGTTACTTGGCGTTATCTATGATATCTTTTGTTAATCGGACCAGTTTTGTCGATTTGCAACATCCAAGCATGTTTTTATATAAGAAATTTCTATCTACATTACCGTATACCTGACAATGAACACCTGATGAACAGAACGATTTTAACACATACACCGCCTGCTTTATTGAAAATATTTCGTCAAGCTCGTAGATCTCTGTTTACCTGTTCAAATGTTCCCATATTTTTCACTAAAATTTTACATATCGTCACTGCGGAGTTTCTCTTGTTTTGGTATAGGATATTCGGCATATTACACTTTTTCGTCAGTCCTGAGGTAGTTGCTGATCTGTCCACATTAGAGAGATGAGCCTGGATGGAAGATAATTGTGAAACTGTCCAGTCTCTTTTCATAGTTAAAAGTTGAGTGTTGTTTGTTGACCCGCATTTATAATAATAATAACAATCGTTGGCGCAACAACCCATGTTGGATTAGAGCCTTGAAGTGTGTTAGAGCACTTCGTTCAAGACCGTAACGGTGCGCTACAGTACACTGTTGAAGACAATGTGGTCAGCATTGCGCTTGCCCGAGATTATCACCCTGATTTGACTCAGGTATTCATTCACAGCTGAGTCGACTGGTATCCCACATCCAAACACTGTTGGCGCCGCCGACTGCCTTCTCGAAAGCAATGAAAACAGATGAAGTGGGGGTCTAAATTCCACACACTGCCAGACAATGATTCAAACGTTGTTAATGTGGTTAGTGCAGGAAGATCCAGAACGAAAATCAGCCTATTCTCTGTCGATCAAGCTTTCGAGGTGTTAAAAAGAGGTAAGGTGCCAAAAAATGATCGTATAGATCTGCCAGGTCTTGAACACTATGCTTGCCAGTTCGGGAAGTTGGACGATTTTTGTCGCTTAAAAAACAATACGATATTGCCCTAAATCACATCATCAGCGAAGAAGCCGCGGGGTCTAGCATGGAGCCACCAAATTATGAAACACATAAAAATATCGCGGCCAAATAAAATATTCCTTGCGAATGCCACTTCCACTTTGCGGATGAGGCAGATGAAATACTTTACGTACGAATAGCTAGACCGTCGTCGCAGCCTCGATATCAGAGTCTAGTCACGGCTAGCAATCAAAGCACCTCCTCCTCCTTACTTCAGGGTGACTCGGGGTTTAACCTGTGTCAGGCTTCACTCTCCCGCTATTATAGTCTTCATAACTTTTTCGTGTTTGGTTTTGAGTTGCTTCTACGTAAAAAAATATGTTCTTTGTATCCTCTATCTACAGTAAATATACCCCTGTTTTTCGCATCTTATATAAACATTTTTATGAAGTATCCATGTTCGGACAGAAGTTATGTGAAGTAGAAACTATAAGGTCTACAAATAAGTTCTGTCGATTTTCACAATAGATGGCGTAGCTTGTTTTTTATTCCATTGATCCACATATCCAAACATTCATCGGAAAGCTACTGTCAATAGGCACAAACGTCAGTATAAATTATTTAATTGAAGTGTAAACAACAATATTTTTTTCATCAACGAAAATGGCCAATTTTGTACCAAATAATGTGTTTTTGCGGGGAGTTCTACTTCATTATTTCAATATGAAGAAAAGAGCAACCGAAAGTCATCGCATTTTGGTGGAAGTTTATGGTGACCATGCTCTATCTGAGCGAACGTGTCAGAGGTGGTTGAGACGGTTTAAAAGTGGCAATTTTGACTTAGAAGACGAAGAGTGCGCCGGACGGCCAACAATTTTTGAAGATGAAGAATTAGAGGCATTGCTCGACCAAGATCCATCGCAAACGCAAGAAGATCTTGGAAAAACACTTGGAGTCACTCAGAAAGCCATTTCCCACCGTTTAAAAGCAATGGGAATGATCCGAAAGGTCGGAAATTGGGTTCCATATGGACTGAAGCCAAGAGACGTCGAGCGCCGTTTTTTCACGTGCGAACAACTGCTCCAACGACAAGAAAGGAAGGGTTTTCTGCATCGAATAGTTACTGGCGATGAAAAGTGGATCCATTACGATAATCCCAAGCGTTGGGCAACGTGGGGATACCCCGGCCATGCCTCATCATCGACGGCCAAAGCGAATATTCATGGTGAGAAGATCATGCTGTGTATATGGTGGGAACAACTGGGTGTGGTATACTATGAGCTGCTAAAACCGAACGAAACGGTCACGGGGAAACTCTACCGGCGTCAAATGATGCGTTTAAGCCGCGAACTCAAGAAAAAACGGCCGCAATACCAGCAAAGGCATGATAAAGTTATGCACGTCTACATGTTGCACAGCCCGTTAAAACATATCTAGAAAAGTTGAAATGGGAAGTCCTACCCAACTCGCCGTACTCTCCAGACATTGCTCCGTCTGATTACTATTTGTTCCGGTCGATGCAGCATGGCCTGGCTGACCAGCACTTCTCCAATTACGACGAACTCAAAAAATGGCTCGATGAGTGGATAGCGGCTAAGCTGGCCAATTTTTGGCGCGATGGTATCTATGAATTGCCTGAAAGATAGAAGAAAGTTGTGGCTAGCGATGGGCAATACTTTGAACAATGAATGTATAACCAATTTTTCACAACAAAGCTTCAAATTTAAAAAAAAAAAAACCGACAGAACTTATTTGTAGGCCTTTTATCTTCACCAAAACTTCTGCTTATCCAGCTGCTCAATCAGGGTATAAGATAAACTTTCGCCATTGTTGCATAGGGTCGTGTCTGAAAACATTTAAGTCAGCGGGACGTGTTCCGTTGTGTGTCGGTACTCATTGTCTCCTCTGCTCTATAGCCGTTGGGCCAGTAGAGATGTTTCCACTAATAATGAGTGCGGGCGGCTCTGATACTGGTGCTCGTCGCAGCCAAAAGGAATCTTCTTTTAAATTGAGTCAGGCTACTCACGTTAGGCATTAATCTACTGATGGCAACGATAACTTAGTCGGCTTCTTTTTTTGTATATTGTATTTGTGCTGAATAAGCCAGCTTAGGATTTAGCCTGACTGAACTAGTTTCAGAGGTCAACTCAAGATGGATCCTTGGACGGCTGCTGACGTGACATGTAATGTTCTGTGATCGCCAATTTGCTGTTATCATTTCTATGTCTTATAGATAACACAAATATTGAGACACTCTGAACCTGTTAGCGGTGTTAAATGTGTTTCTGGCTCGTGATTGGCGGTTTTAAACCTGCAAAACTTCGACACTGTATAATTTCATGGATATCAACTCAACTGATCAAAATACCTCTAGCTTTCTCGATTACTGCTTGAGGATGTGGTCTTATCAGCCTCTCTAGAGGCCCTTATGTAACATCCATTATGCAAAGTGACAGCAATATTTTGCTAAATGTAGACGAGCACTTGTAGGCAAAGGATATATAGATTGCAAAATAAAGTAGACTTTCGTTTCTTCAAGCGATCTTTGGATGTCGTTGATCATTCAATGAACCCGACCAATAGTAGAATGTTAAATTCGGAAACCACATTGATAATCCAGAACAAGGTGTTTTTCTTCGATGATTGTTTTTAATCTTCTCTGTAAAAGCTTATCAAACTTTTTTTTTGACATAATTGGCAACAGAGTATTGGCTGATAAGATGTGGTTTTATGAGGTCGCTATCCAAGCTCAGGGATCATTATCACCATCCTCAATATTTCTATATTTGTGGTACGAACTCTAATTATTTCAATATTACCTGTTAAATTGCCCTACGTTCGACAAAACGTTATCAACTTCAATCTTTGTGAACTGTTACTGGAATTACATCTTTTGAAATGAAAGAAACTTTGAAGCATGGACAGAGTGCAATGCAACGCAATTTATAACGATCAGACAATCGCCCCCGACATTTACAATCTTAAGTGCATGAGTTGATGAAAGGACGGATACAGGTACTTTACGTAGGACTGGGTTATGCGGCCCCATACTTTAGCCATTTATATGGAAAGTTTCTTCTTAAAGTTTCCTCTTAAAAGATATCTAATTCACTAAGTACACGTGATCAAGCCTTTCTTCGGGATTTATACCTATAAAATATGGTGGCTTTCGTCCTCTCCATCGCAAATTCTGCATATTGGGTCTTCATGTGTGCAGATGTTTTCGTACAGGTGCACCCTATCATCGGGTTAATTGCTTGAACGTCCAGTCACATGGCTTTCATAGCTAAGGTTTGAAATCCTTTTCTTGCAAGTTATCAGCCCTTTAATTGCAATCAATATCTTTGCGATTTGCTCTCTATTTTTGCATTATCTCATTTTTAGCACCCAATATTTTGAGATTTGACTTGCATTCTCATACCAGTTTAGATCTGATTTGGAATGACGCAATGGCTTTTAATATCACCTGACTGCCAGAGAAAATGTGGATTTTATCAAATTTATACTATCTACGTAGATTCTCACTAATACACAGGTTTACTACATACACATCCGCTAGAAAAACAGCTGAATGTTAACCTCGGATTCACGTCAAGTATCTTCCATGCTTTTATGTACGACAGTATGGGATTGCTTAGATCGTTATCATTCCATAGATTTCAACTCTCTTTTAAACATCGCGGCCTCGACTCCGAAATCGAATCAGTATTTGAATGACGTCAAATAACAATCAATCATGCCTCGCCTCTCCCTTTACACGGAGGCTCAAATTACCGCAGCTTCCCCAGCATAAAAATGAGTGTCCTCCTTATGGCACTTGTAATGCAGAGGCTCTGAATCTTTGGAGTAAGGACAGTTTATTGACAGCTGGCCTCTGATCCATCTTTGACTAGACGCTAGTATGACAAGGGTCCCATTGGTTAACACGAGTTTCACCACGGCTTACCTTACCCAATCTATCATGTGTGGTTTCAATCCTTATGTCTTACGTATGGTAAACAATGACCAGTTGCCGTTGCTACTTATCTACATACTTGAGATGCTTGTTCTAAATTAGCTGAATCATTCTAGATATTTTGCCTCAAAAAGTAATTAGAGTTTGAGTTCATCAAGCTTTCTAATCTTGTGATTTATCATATGATTCTTTCCTTCACATCCCCCTTCTACTAAACTCTTATTGTGCCAGCTCTAAGATCGTTTGCAATAATTATTTCGATATGAGTATGTTAATGTTACCGATATACTTTTAGGGAAGATTTCTAGCTTCGTCCAGTAAGACTAGTAGTTTGTCTATTACAGGGTCTCACAGTAGATGTGAAGGGACTCTCCCTGTGGACAGCTCCAGCTCCAGTCTACCAGACAGATTTGATTTGCATCAGTTTACCCTCTAGCAGCAGAAGTCTATGCTGCGTCCACGCTGTGTGCCATTTATATAATGCCCCCTACCGACTGGAGGAGAATTTTCTTTTCAATTTTTGTGTGTGCTCCAACGATTATTTTCAGCTTCCGAACGAAATTACCTAGATCTTTAACTAGAGTGCCTTGGACAGACATACCCTCTGAAGGGTTTCCATTATCTCACAGACTCCCGCCGCTTGCTTCTATTAGATTTTCAAATCTCCTTCTTACACTGGGTAAATGTTGAGTTATATTCCTCCCACCGCCCTACCGGTTTTACCCTATTAAATCTTCGATGCAATTTCTGTCGTAGGTCTGCCACATTTTTGATTCCACTAGCTACATTTTGTATGTTGGCGTTTATTTATCAGTTTACGGATTTTCTCATACAAGATGGTGACTCTCCTGTTCAGCTCTCTACGGACACATGGATACTGAATGTGGTTTTCAGCACCCTGTTCGCGGTCCAAATCTCAGTTGACAAAGTTCGCTGGTAGTGTTTTCTATTTCTGTTATATGGGCTACGATATACATTTTTAAAATTATCAGCTTTGCTGGTTTCCATGCGAATTATCAGTAGAGCAGAAGCGGGAGCACATTCGAGCGGTAGAAAAAGTAATATCAGTGATCTCTTTGCAGAGCCCTGTAACGTAGGTCGCACGTTTACATCGGAGGTTATTTGCACCGAAATTGGTGGTTGCTACTAAGTAGGTCGGTTACTTCCGATTTGTTACCGTTTTCCTGATCCGTGTTGCCCCAAAGCCACTAAATTGTCGCCGTTGAAGCTTTATTCTGCCGAATTTCACCATTTGCCAACTGCTTATTTAAGCTTTTGAAGGTTAATTGGGACACTTGGCACTTTTCAGCCTGTGTCACAGCGTCTCCCGAATCACGTTCCACTCCTCGCTTTTAAAACCCCCGCTCTGAGGCTTGAAGTTAGCGAAAATTTCCTCTGGATCTTTGCACAAGTTATAAAAAAGTCGGGATACCGGCAACTCGACGCTTCCAGGTATAAAAGGTTTTCTGTTTCCCTATGTGAGGAGCATAACGCAGTTCTCCATTGGCTGATAGACTCGAGATTTTTAAATCGCTCAATTCTGTCAATGGCAGTAACCTGCTCTGAACTGAGCGGTCAATGCTATCAGTCAATGGAGAACTGCTTAATGAAATTGCTTCACGCATTAACACAACTTGAATGAAGTGGCATTCCACAACTGATGTTCCTTGTGATCGACGGAAGTATCAGTGAACATCTCAAATCTAAAATTTACCGCAATGGTGACCGTCTGCCGCTCTCTATAGTTCTGAGTGTTGTATAAAAGACAGTGAACGTCGTCTTGCCGTAATGAGGACGAAGATGTTGCATTGGACTAGTGGCGTGACACGTTTTGATCACATCCGAAATGAAGATATTCGCGATCGTTATGGGGTTGCACCGATCGTGGAAAAATTTCGAGAGAGGCGTCTTCGATGGTATGGTCACGCAATTCGCGCTAACAAGAATTCACTTGCCAATATTGGTCTGAACATCGAAGTCAGTGGTATGCAACCAAAAGGCAGGCCGAAACAACGGTGGCTTGATATGCTGGATGAAAGCCTCGTGATTGCATCCTCGTTTTGTTTTACACAAAACCTTAAAAAGATTTATTTATCCAATACCTACGCGTGCCTTCAGAACGTCTTGTGAAGGAATTAGTTGGCAGCGTCCTTTATTCTGCCGTTCCTCTTGAATTGATTCGTAATTTCGTTATCATCACCGGTGTCCCACCGTGGACACATCCATAAATTTGTCTACAGAGTTTGTGCTTCCACTTCTCTGATAAGTTTGTGGGGGTTGGAATTTTTTTTCACCGTCAGCTGCGTTCTTTTTCGATTGATACCATTCCTTCCTTTCGTGTCCTTTGCTTTCAGTAGTGCGCCACATCGACTGCTAGATATCATTGGTTAAATTGCCCCCTTCGAAGTCCAATTGATATCCAATCTGTAATGGCACTGCTATATCATTTTTTCCCTTTAATGTTCCAAAATTTTCCCAATTCGTCCTTTCGTTGACTAGATAAAAATTGGTTGACTTCATTTAAGGTAAGAACAATTAGTGAACGATTGGTGGTTTTTGATGATGTAAAATTCGATTAAACTCAACACCTTCTCTGGATCTAAGGATGTGTGTTTTTATTAGAATTTTTAGTTAGTTTAGAGTTATTTTGAAATGTGAGCATATTCCAAAGCTTTTTATTTTTTATAACAAATCCACATAACATTGGAAAAAGGAAGAGCAAACCTAGATTAAAACTTATCCATGACAAAATTTTATCACGCGAAAATCTAATTCAACCAATTCTCATTACAGCTGGACAATATTGAAATTCGAGGGCGGACAGGCTCTTTACATTTTATCCGATTTCCAACATCGGAGATGGGAAACTTTTTAAATCTTGCCAAAGCAAAGGGGATGGCTCAGCTTGTGACGACAGTCTGCGCAACAGGTGGAGGTGCATTTAAATTTGAAAATAATTTTAAGGAGGTATATCTCCCTCGTGATACTCGCGAAAAGTCCTACTAATAGTTGTCTTTCAATTTACAGGAGGTTAATATGAAATTAGCGAAATTTGACGAATTAGATACATTAATTAAGGGAATACTTTTTGCTGAAATCCAAAACCCAACCGAATGCTACTACTTTGAGAATGCTAGTGATATTAAGTACGTAACACTTAATTTTAGATGCTCAAAGCAGATTTCGTAACCTACTGAATTCCGTATCTATTACAGTAAAAGTGAGAAGAAAGCATTTGACTTCTCCCAGCCATACCCCTTCATATTAGTTAATGTTGGGTCTGGGGTGTCAGTACTGGCAGTTTACGGCCCAGATAATTTTAGACGGATATCAGGTACTAGGTATGTGGCTAAGATTCTCACGCATCACTGCTGCTGAACAGGATTTCAAGTACATTTTCTGTCCTCCCTGCAGTTTAGGTGGTGGAACATTCCTTGGACTATGTTGCTTGCTTACTGGCTGCAATACATTTGAGGAGGCCATCCAGCTTGCAACACGGGGCGATCATACAAAAGTTGATAAATTGGTCAGGGACATCTACGGCGGAGATTATGATCGATTCGGTTTGAATGGCGATTTAGTTGCGGCAAGGTATCTGACTATCACGTTAATATTGAAGCGATAAATCATAACACAATTTGTTTAAAGCTTTGGACAAATGAATTTGAAGGAGAAACGAACCAGCGTGACCAAGGAAGATCTCGCTAATGCCACACTTGTAACAATCACAAATAACATCGGCTCAATAGCAAGAATGTGTGCCAGCAATGAGAAAATCGACAAAGTGAGTACGAAATTTTTCAAAGATATTTCGATCCCAACATTTTTTCTCTATCTTTCAACGCAGGTTGTATTTGTTGGAAACTTTTTACGTGTTAATCCCATATCAATGAAACTGCTAGCCTACGCTATGGACTATTGGTCAAAAGGTACACTTAAGGCACTTTTCTTGGAGCATGAAGGCTACTTTGGTGCCTTGGGATGTCTTCTACAATTCAATGGGGAACTGTCAGCCGCACTTAATGAAGCAGAAGCGAAAAAGAACACCGCGCCAGAATCTTAATCTAATTTTTGTTGACTGTGTTGAATGTTATTTCCAATCTGTTTTTCTTTTTAAGAACATGGTTCAAATATCTTTTTATACGATTCTGTATAAATTTTTATATTTTGATATTTTTACTGAAATTATTCCATCTTTTTAAGTAAAATGTTGCGGACGGATGAAACTTTATAAAAAATCTCTCTCTTTCCTTTTTATTTTGGTGCTATGAGCTTTGGACTAGTTTAGAAATTCTTTAAATAAATCTGGTGCTTTGAGAGCACAAGTATTATGTGATATTAAGTGGATTAATGGAAGCACGTTTTATCTTGTATTTGTTTTGTTATTATTTCCCACCACAAATATCTAGCTCATCGCGGTTGTTGCCCTCGTATACTATAACAATCGAAACCGCAGCCAGTAGAATGATTTGCAATAAAAAATTTACGACCGGAGCGGATATAGCCTCTGAGTCGGCTGTTTTAAAATAAAATCCATTCCCAAAGCTCAACAATTCTCTTTCAAAACGCCTTTATTGAAATATTAACAAAAATATTCCTATAATGGCGAACAGTCGTCCAATCAGCTTCAGTCTAATACTCTTAAATTATGATTACAACAAACAAGTAACGACTATCACAGGTAACGCTATACGTGGATTGGTACGTGAATACGTGGATTGGTATCCACGATGGAGCATAAAACCTGGGAAACGCCTGCTGAACCAACACCAACAGCTGTACTACCGAACCCTATCTCCACCTCCACGTGGTGACAATCCTACACGGAAAACCGATGTTACGAAGCCACGAAAGGAAGCTCGGACAGGATGGATTTTACAACGACGAACCCGGCAACAACAACGGATTAATGATTTGCGCATTTTCTCATGGAACGTGCGCTCCCCGTACAGAATGCTGCTGAGCAGCTAGCCGATACCCTGCCCCAATATAAGGCTGATGCAACAGCGTTACAAGAGATGCGATGGATAGGGACCGGTTTCCTGGAGAAGAGCCGCTACACCATATATATTATAGCGGCCATCCGGTAAACCATGTGCTCGGAGTAGGTTTCTTAGTCAGCCAAAAAATGAAACCTGCTGTTATCGGCTTTGAAAATATAAGCGAAAGGCTATGCACTCTGCGTTGCGAGGCAAGTTTAGAAATATAAGCCTCGTAAACGTTCACGCCCCTACAGAGGAGACTGCAGAGTCGGAGAAGGATACCTTCTACGAGGCAGTTGAGCGGACCCTCGAAGCCTGTTCCAAGTATGATATAAAAATCATACTGGGGGATTTCAACAGTCCAGTAGGGATGGAGTCCGTATTCAGACGATATGTCGGCTCTCAGAGTTTCCATAGTGATACCAATGATAACGGATTGCGCATTATCCAGTTAGCAGTGTCCCACAAAACGGTTGTTCGAAGTACCTGGTTTGCGGGGAAAGCGGTTCACAAACATACCCGGGCCTCTTCAGACGGGACCACTTCCAATCAAATTGACCACGTACTGATTGAACGCCGCCACCTCTCAGCCTTGATGAATGTCAGAACATATAGGGGGGGGGGGGCCAATATAGACTCGGACCACTATCTCGTTGGCATGGTGCTTCGAGCTCGAATTACGACACCATCTACAATCCCCTCTGAGAATCAGGTGAGAGTGAATACTGAAGCCATCCATAACACAGCCCTCCGCGGCACATATAAGAGGGAAATGGATGCCGCAATAATCGCAGTCAACAGAGGTCCTGGAGATGAAGCATCAACAAATGATCTCCACAACCACCTGAAAAACTTTATCATTGATACGGCCACAAACATACTTGACCCCAGCCGCAAAAAATTCGGAATGGCTGGTTTGACAATGAATGTAAGCTAGCAACGGAACGGAAGAATGCTGCGTACCGAGTAATGTTGCATTCTCAAAAAACGCAGGCACGCGCAGAGACTTATCACGAACTCCGTCGAGCGGAGAAGCGACTTCACAGACGGAAAAAGGAAGCCTGGGAGAACCAACAAGTCTGTGAACTCAAAAAGTACAGGGAGCAACCGCACCAGGCGCGGAAGTTTTACCAACAAGTCAGCAGGATGAACCCTTATACACCTCGATGCTCAACCTGCCGAGACAAAGAGGGAAATCTGATTTCCGATAGAATGGGCATATTGGAGCGATGGGTTCAGTACTTTGATGAGCTACTGAACAACCAGAACATCAACGAGTTGGACGTCCCGTCAACTGAAGACGACGGACAAATACTGCCACCACCAAGTATAGGAGAAACATTCCGTGCAATTCATCGGCTTAAAAATCATAAGTTAAATATGGAGGTAACCAGCTACACCAATTGGTTTATCAACTTGTGCTCAAAGTGTGGGACAGTGAATCAATGCCTGACAACTGGCAAAAAGGCATTCTCTGTATCATACCAAAAAAGGGAGATATCAAACAGTGCAGCAATTATAAAGGTATCACGTTGCTAAGTACTATCTTTAAGATATTCTCCTCTATCTTGCTAGGCCGGATAGTCCCATACGCCCAGAACATCATTGGCCCATACCAAAGAGGCTTCACTCCAGACAAATCAGCAACAGATTAGACTCTCTCTGCGGGAAGCGATGGAAAAACTGTTGGAATATGGACAACAGTTGCACCATCTATTCATCGACTTTAAGGCCGCGTATGATAGCATAGCCAGGGTAAAACTGTACACGGCCATGGGAGAATTCGATATCCCGACGAAATTGACTAGGCTGACCCTGACCAATGTGCAGGCCAGATAAAAGCAGCAGGATCACCCTCAAGACTATACGACATCAACAACGGTCTACGACAAGGGGATGCCCTATCATGCGTCCTCTTTAACCTGACCCTCCAGAAAATGATCCGTGATGCTGAGGTAAATGCAAGAGGTACAATCCTCTTTAAGTCCACCCAACTACTGGCCTATGCTGACGATATCGACATTATGGGAAGAACCACCCGAGACGTACAAACTGCCTTCATCCAGATCGAGTAGGCGGTGCGAGATCTTGGGCTGCACATCAATGAAGGCAAGACAAAGTATACGGTGGCAACGTCAGCACCGCAAACCAACCAACCAACAACATCAAACCGCACTGGTTAAACAGCAAGAATGAGGATAGGAGAATACAACTTTGAGACCGTTGATAATTTCTCGTATCTAGGGTCGAAAATCACAACCGATAACAGCTACGATGATCAAATCCTGGCACGATTGTTGTCAGCCAACAGAACCTATTTCAGCGTACAAAAATGCTCGAAACGTCTCACCATAGGGTCAAAGCTCTTACTGTACAAGACAATGATCTTGCCAGTCCACAAGGACGAAATCTATGAGCGATACCATGACCGTTTGGTCGTGGATAAAATCCGGCTCAACAAATTGCGGTGGGCAGGTCACCTAATCCGTATGGGTGAGGATGATCCAGCCCGGAAAGTCTATAAGGGCAATATCTATGGTAGCAAAAGAAGACTAGGCAAACCCTGCCTGAGATGGAACGATGGCGTAGGTCAGGACGCCAGACAGCTTTTAGGGATATCGAATTGGTGGACCTCCGCGCAAAACCGGGATGTCTGGAGTTCCTTATTAAGGCAGGTCTAGACCGGATACCGGTTGTTGCGCCGTTGATTATGATGATTCCCAAAACTCAACAATTCTCTTTCAAAACGCCTTTATTCAAATATTAACAAAAATATTCCTATAATCGCGAACAGTCGCCCAATCAGCTTTGAAGTCTAATACTCTTAAATTATGATCGGTTACAACAAACAAGTAACGACTATCACAGGTAACACTATACACTGGTGAGCCCTGGCTCCTTCGCAAGGCCGGAAAGTACATTTGCATGAATTTCCTCGGTACTCGAATATCGTAGAGATTCACACGACAGAAATGCTTCATCCCACACACAACACCATACAATCCGTCGTATTCCAGGCAATAAAACGACGCATCGTACGGATCCATCCATATAATTTCATCACGGTTCGTCCTACGATCAAACATGCGAAACGTTGTGTCGAAATTGGCTGTAAGTATGGTATTTTCATCCTTGTACCGTAAATCATAAATCGACAGCGTGTTGGAGTCGAATATTCGCTTGGTTCCACTGTAAGAGAGATAGTAGAAATAAGCCTCAAACTCTTTCAAATGTGAATTATCCTTCTTACGTCTCAATGTCGATCTCCCGCAGAGCTCTCCTTCCAAAGTCAGTGTACATCCCGCACGCGATTTTATCCCCACTTTCAGATATTCGAAGGCATTTGTATGGCTCTTTGAAGTCTTTAACTAATTCAAAATTAATCAAACCCAGCTCAATTGATTTTGACCAGAGTTTTGTAGTTTTATCCGTGCTTGTAATGAACGTTGAATCGATGAAATCAACGCACGTCAGGTACTCCTTAATTCCGTGCAATCGTTGCTCGGTGAGGTAATTGTCTTCATATATGAAACAGCTTCCGCAAACACGGCCCGCAAAAATGGTGTTGCCTTTCTTCGTGAAATGCGATATGTCTGACTCCTCCAACGAACTCAATTCGCACAAATACCTCCTGTCAACTGCTTCATTTCTAGTTCTTTTGTGCACACGTATTGCACCGGCGTGCGACATGTAGAAGAGATCAGATTCAAGTAGCACTTTGGAAGGATACCATTTTCTATGGTGGAAAAGCACTAACTCTCTGTAGCGCCCGTTGATCCAGTTCTCGTTCATTTTGATTCGTTCCCGGTAAGAGTACCTGGTGAAAGATCTGAATAGTTGCGGTGGTTTAGATGGAACATTAGAAGAAGATAAAGAAATAGCTTTGATGAAGGAAAATTCAACTTTGATAAATAATTAAAAGGAGTAAAAGAACTGATGTTGAATTATTCAATTGTAAGCAAAATTGATGGGACTCGATTTATTGAACTCTGTCAAGAATAGATAAGATACATACGAGGTTAGACAATTAAGTAATGAGATTGATTTGATTGCCGCGCTTGTGGTAAACCTGCAACTTCCTGGCATCCTTCCCCTCTCCATTGATATATTCACCATCGCTCTAGCTTGTTTAGTTCGCCTGCTGTGTCGTGCTGAGTAGACGTGTTGGTGGTGCTCGTCACGAAAATGGAGAAACGAGCAACGCGTCACGATAAAATTTTGCGACAGATTGGGCGAAGCAGCTTCGGCAACGTACGCTAAAATTGTAAAAGTGCATGGTGATAGTGCTCTTAGTCCTGCCCAGGTGTTTCGATGACATGAAGAGTTTAAGGAGGGTCGTAAAAGCGTGGAAGACGAGGCCCGAAGCGGGAGACCAGTCGAGGTGCAGACTGACGCGAATGTCCACCATGTGCGCGCCCTAATCCATGAAGATCGGTGTTTAGCCGTTCGAATATTGGCCTCAGAACTGGGTATGAACCGTGAAACAGTCAGACAAATTTTAACAGACGATTTCGGAATGCAAAAGTTGTGCGCGATGGTTTCAAAGAACCTTCCTGAGGAGCAAAAGCAGCATCGAATGACCGTCGCTGAAGACTGTTTGGAACAAGAGGAAAACGATCCCACGCTGCTTGATCGATATAATATGTCACCCTGCGACATATTTTTTGGAACAAAATCGGTGGTTAAAGGAGCCCATTTTGAGTCAATTACGGATATCCAACCGGCCATGACGAAGGTACTCGCGGACATCTCAGTCGAAGCGTTCCAGAAATATTACGGAGAGTGGAAAACGCGCTGGTATCGCTGTATAGCTGCACAAGAGGACTACTTTGACGGTGAGGGCAGAGTTGTAGAACAATTTTTAAATATACGGTTTTTATGGAATCAGTCTCATTACTTGATTATCTAACCTCCTACACTTCTTCTCGAGTGTCCTATGCTATATAGTTCAAAAGTGAGCCAATCGTTGGTCTGGTAATACTAATGGGCCTAATTTCATAGCAGAACCAGCAGCAGAAATGATGCCCTTTTTCATTGTTTGATATATTTATTTACTAAACTCGGTACGTCCCATACATTTTGAATCTAAACTTTGAAAGTGAATACTACTGATGCCATCTATACGAAATTTACGAGTATTGTTGGACGCTAAAGACCACAGCCCTAACATTATTGCCGGCGATTTCAACGCAAGGGCGTTGTACTGGAGAAACCGAGTGACGAACGTCAGGAGACAAATCCTTCTTGAAATCTTTGCGGAGCTGGACATCGTGCTAATCAACGTTTGTTCCACGCCTACCTTCCGAGAAAGAAGGCTAGGCTTGATCGTCGGTCTCATTTACCACAGTATCTCGTTAGCGACAAGGATGGCCTGAAATTGACTGCTAAAATCCACGTGGTCTTTTCAAAACTGATCATTAGATACCTGGAAGTAATGATTGATGATAACTTGAGCTTCAATGGGCACCTGGACTATGCGCGAGAAAATGCATCAGAGGGACAAAATTTAGTCGCCGGCTGCTTATCGCAGAGGTGGATTTGAAGCACATATAGAACAGTAGCCGGTGAGGCAGTGTGTGTTAAATCTTCTAGCGAAGGAGGCACACTCTCTGTCAGGAGAAAGAGGGCAGATGTGGCTGTGTACTTCCGAAAAGCCATCAGGAAGGAGTTTTACTGGACATGGCAGCAACGGTAGAGTGCTTCCAGAAGAGGCTGCTGGACCTATACACTGATCTCGTGTATTGAGATATAGATCGAACGAAAACACAGAGAATTGAATTACCAGTTGTTTACGGAACACAGTGGATACAGGAAGTACTTGCATCGCTTCGGATTGGACGAGTTCACAGATTGGCCCGGATGCATCATTACACCCGAGGATCCAAGGCATGTTATTTTCCAATGTCCCAGATTCGCAGTTGAAAGAAGGAGGTTAAATGACACCCCCTAAACGTAATTATCGGACCCCATTATCTATGGAGTAGATGCTGAGATCGTATGCAAATTGGAGCGCGGTAAATACAACAAATAACTCCGATACATGGAAATATGTACGAACTGGGTCGAGCCGGTAAAGCGTAACAGACCCATGACTTTATCATGCTGGGGTACACGAGAGACTACTGAACTAAATGGAAAAGGTGGGAGTAATCGCACCTTTCTAAGTGAAGTTATCATTCCATCTAGTAACTCATACCATACGATTTTCTTTTTTACAATATCTACCCAGAATGTCTCTCGAATAAAATGCCAGATGGTTTCGTTAGAGGATCCACAGAACGCTCGTGCATCTTAACGTATTTCGGTTGAAGGGTTCCATCAATAACATTTTCTCGAGTGAGATATGTTTCGTTCTATGATACTTTTGTTCGGCAAACTTGACTACCTCACCAAATCAATCTTGGACCTCGGACCAACTGGTTAAAATTGATTGATTTCAACAATTCTTTTAGTCACACAACTAAGGCTGCCTCCATTGTACTCAAAGCTACAGACGTCTGATTCACAAGTCTCCGAAATACATTGGAACCGACTAATATCACCAGGTAGCCATTGACTTTCTTTCAATCCAATATAGAAGTTGCATAATCTGCATCAGGAAAGGCTATCAGATCTGTGGACTACTTTTAAATGCTTCGTCTAGGGTTGCACTAACTTCGCAACGGAAGACGCAATGTCTGGCCAAGGTCTTTGTGAAGAATACAAAAGATCTGCGATAAATATCCAATATGGCTGATCCTTGCGGTTACTTCCTTTTTTTGTTCAAGGACGTTGGTCCGACTTTCATTTAAATTCTGATGCATTCCGCACCTTGAACTCCAATTCGTCGAACCAAACTAACAAGAGTATCATACTTAGATCGTTATATATGCTAATTTTTACTTCCAATATGCATGCAAGTCTCTGACATGCTTGATGTCAAAACATTGATTGAATAGTTTCTTGATTAATTTTCTCATTACCTCGTGCTATAATAACTACTAGGTGACACAATAACAATAAGCATTGTCGTTCGATAAGAAAAACACGATTTGGCTTGAAATATTTTTGAATTATTCATTAAGTTCTCTCTGAACTTCAATACACTTATTCCACTGATCTCCTCCTAATCTATGGATTCTCTCCCTGAACTAGGAATCCGAAAAACTGGACCCTAACTCAGTACGGGACTCACACCACTCCTTAGAATCATTCCGGTAGAACCATTTTTAAGGTTTTGTGTAAACACAAAACCTTATTAAAATCGGTTTACCGTCTGTCTGTCTGTCTGTCTGTCCGTCTGTCTGTCTGTCTGTCTGTCTGTCCATCACACGCATTTTTCTCGGAAACGGTTACAGCGATTGACACCAAATTTGGTAAAAAGGTGGGAACTGTGAACGCTCACACATACAGTGAGTTACATCCTCTTACGTCGAATTTAAGGGGGGGTCCCCATAATTTTTTTTTTCATCAAATATAGTCATGTAGGGTATCAAATTAAAGGTCTCGGTTAGTACTTTTCGAAGCTGGTCTTAGTTTTCACATTTGTTGGAAAGGTGGGGAGTGCGGGTGGTTGAAAGTGACCATTCCTTTACGGGGGCCATTCTTAGAAACTACTCAACCGAAAAATCTGAAAAAAATCAAGAGGCTGCCACTATATAGTGCCTGGGCTCCGAAATACCTTCCACACTGATATCTACATAAATAAAGTTAATAATAGTATATTACTATAATTTTTAGTAATTCGCTGCAGAACCCCCCTTAAATTCATGCTAGGACCACGAAATTTCGCAACAATATAGGGTATAATATAGAGCATGATCCTACCAAGTTTGGTGGAAATCGCACTATTACTAACAAAGTTATAATACGTCAAAATTGTCGCTTCTTTGCAAATTCAAGACTATGAATATCAATATCATCCGAAAGTGGATATTCCCACATAATATATGGATATATTACGTGCTACGTACTAAGAAATACACAAAACCTTTCGTACCTGAAGCGTCCAGCTTTCGGTTTCCCGACTTGTTGGGGCATAGTGACGAAAAGATGCAATCTGTTTTACCTTTTCTTAAACGCTCGAAATGTTACTGAGAATGCGTTATTAGCAAATAAGGTACCCATTGAACACAAAGCTCTGGAAGGGTAAATCTTCAGCCAAAAAACTGTTAACATTGCCTAATGAAATCCCTAGGGCTTCTACTATACCAGTAAATCGACCTAAACCCATATCTTCTATTTTCGCTACGACTTGAATTTTTAGATGTTCTCTGTGTGGATCTTCTTCAACAATTGTACGACGACATTAAACTAATTCCCCGATCCATCTTTCTACTGTTCTAAATGAAGGCGAAGAGCCCTTATACACTTTTAATAACCATTCACGAATTTGTTTTTATGCTTCATCTTTCAAGATGTACACGATATTTACTTAGTAAAAAATGCCTTGCAGGTCAATTTCAACGGATATAAATTTACAAATGAGTTGGCAGATCTACACGAAACTTGACACGTATTTATTAAGCAGTGGAACTACCTTTAGAAAAAGGGGCGTCCACAAACAAGGTTAGGATAGTTTTTCCTTGTTCAAGAGGTTCTCCAGACCGATAATTATCGAGAACCGAGCCCTCACCCGGACGAACTACCTCATGCAACTTAGAGCTAAAATAAAAAAAAACTGTCCGAGTTCATCAAGGACAAGCACAACGTGCACAAAGTCATTAAGAACATGATGAGAACCATTAGGGAGCTTTATAATAGGTCGCAGTAGGAAGAAAGAAGACATAAGGAAAAGCCGAGACCTGCTGCCCCAACAGTGTCAGAGGCGACCCAAGTTGCGCGAAATCGCTCGGTCATCTCTTTACAGCCAAATAAAAGGATGCGAGACAAAGCACGGAAACCAGTTAAACAAACGGAACTAACAGCTAGGAAGGGGAAAAACATGCCCCAAGTGGGAACCTCGGCTATCGAAGCGAAACGCAGGGGAAATAACAACGGTGGATAGACCAAGGTCGTTAATAAAAAAAGGAAGAAGAAACCAAAGGAGCGAATTGTCTGCAGTGATACTGAAACAGTTCAAGCTGATCCCGACCTAAGAGACCTAGGCGAAAATATCAGCAAGGATCTCGATGAGGTGACGTCCAGAGAAGAAATCTGCACTGCCTTGAAAAACCAATTCAAGTTGGAGGAATTTGAAGAAGACTCCATCGTGATTCTGAGAAAACCGTGTGGCTGTACTTAAACGGCCACAATGCCACTTCACACACCCCACTATCAGGGGAGGCAGCACAGAAGTTGGTGGTCAAACCCATATCGGTAAATGAGTCTGGTTCAATTATAGATCTGACATTTGCAAGCAGCAATTATAGATCTGATATTTGCAGCCAGGCTATCACCTTTGAACTATGGAGGAAGCAGAGGCAGAAGACCCACACGCCGAAAGTCAAAATCGAAAGAAGGATGATCTGCAAAAGCGAAAGAACAGCAAACATTCATGGAGAGTCTAACAAGACGAGCACCTCCATGAATAGAGCTCTCCATATAATGTAGTACATCGCCAAAGCATATGAAGCATCGATGTCTAGTATATGTTCAATCGCCAATAGAAGAAGATCGTCGAAAATCATACCCCTATCAACAGGAGATCACTGCCACCTTCAAGTGACCTCTGAATGTGACGCCAATTCCACCGGTCAGCAGAGAAACTATTGAAGATATGCAGTAGAATAGGCGACAGTTAAGCTCCGGGTGTGGACGGCATAGCGGCATAAATATATATATATCCGAGGGAATCCGTTGGACACACAGGTTGATTCCTAACATCGGGGAATGGCTGAAGAGCAATTATGGAGTGATCAATTATAATCCCACCCAGTTTCTCACAGGTCATAGAGGATCTCGTCAATATTTATACCGGTTTAAATTTGTCACCGTCTGCGAAGAATGTTAGCATGCCAGGATGATCTATGACCGCAGCCATCCAGGGCAAACCGCGAAAAGCGGAAGAGGTCCGGAAGGCGCGGTTACGAACGCCGCGCATAAGAAGAAATGAGATCTAGCTAAAGTGAGCTAACGCCGCCATGTGAGGTAATACTTCAAGGTCCCACGGGGCAGGAAGGGGAGTCGGAAGTGAGTTTAGTGGGTTAAAATCTCCCATTCTGACGTTTTCAGGCTAAGGCCTTTTGAAGATTTCTACCTCATTATAAAATATATAATGGCTAAAGCAAGAGCAGTTGGAAGTTGCCAAAGATTTATCCCGGCCACAAACACTCACCTGTTCCCGTATTACGAGTGAAATAAAAAGTACACCCACGTGACCCTGGGGACGCCGTTGCAGATGCCTACCTTCTACCTTGGATGGAAACGGGTAAGCTACAGAAAAGCCTTACCGCATTCAGACTCCAAACGAATGGCATTTGGGTATCTATGTCAAACAGATACAGCGATTTCATGTTGCCAAGATTCCAAAGTTAAGACCTTAATAATTACGGAAGATTGGATGGCCTGAAATGACAGTCACCTGGGAAACGAATGTAGTGTACCCGCACTATCCCATAGTACACACAACATAAATAACAAATCTAAAATCGTAAACACCAACCACCATTATTAATGACATGGGTTTGCATGCGGAACAGCATATATATGTAGCAACTAGCCGGTCACCGTAACGTAAACAAAACATGTTTCCATGCATGTGAAATCTGAAATTTTGACTCTGTATGGTGACCGTGTATGTAGATTTTATAATTGCTATTTTTGTTGTCGATGTTTTTTAATTTCACGTTATGGGTATCGTGTCTATGCTCCTTGAATAATTTGTTCATTAAGACTCAGAACAGCGTTAAGAGAACCTAAAGATGAAGCACACGCGTGCTAAAATGCATATTCTGGAAAACCATATAATGAAGGTGAAGTAAATTCATACTAGAGAATGGACGAGGAACCAAAACAGACAACATTTTGGAAATGAATAAAATCAAAATAAAGATATTTATAGGTCCAATAACTGCTCACTTCTCTCTTCGGAAGCATCTGCTATAGGTATCTACAATGCAGTCCCAATACGCAAACTTTGCAGTGAGGAGAATAAGATGGCTTTTCATATCATACTAGACCGCCCCACACTTGCACGATGGGGAGTATACTACCTGGAGAATAACAAATCTAGAAAAACGACTTGACCAGATGCACTAGCCGGGTATATCCTAAGCCCAGCGAATAGGCCGTGACAAGTCACGTAAGCGAACTTTGATAGGACATAAATACAATACATCAACAGATGGTATGGTATGGGACCACAACATATGATCCTAGACAAGTTACCACCCCAAACTCACGTCTTCATTCGTTTATTATTCACTTATATGATCATTGTCGCACGAGTGTTCAATATTATATCATTCCATTGCTTTTACGTTTTTCTAATTCAAAATATTTACTTTATTTCCTTCAAAAAAAAATTGTTTATTCACGTTTCCTCTGAGTGATTTCTATTGCCTCACTTAATCAATACTCTGATTCCTCTCCCGCCCGCCTACAAGAAGGCAATTACAAATATCAATTGTATGATGCATTCATAACATGGATTATCGTCAACATAAGCATCAAACGTCCATTCAGAATCTAAAAACTATCTGGCGCCTTGTCAGTCTCAAGTAGAAAGTCTTACCAGAAATTGCTGATTATCTGCTCGTATATTTGTGATTCCGGAAATTTGCATGATTTAAAATTACAATTAGATCTAGAATCTATTTTGCGGAAAGTAGTATTAGTATGGCTTATAGCGAAAAATGTTTAATTATTGGCGAAGCAAAGATCCCGAGTCGATTTATCGATCTGCATGAAAGACCGTACTCCTAGTTCGAGATCTGGACTAGGTCATGGGTTTGTCTCATTCCTTATCAATGAAATTGCATTAATTAAATTATAAAGACTACCGGAAAGAATCAAAGTCCTATCAGTAATTAAATAAGAAAAATATAGACTCACAGTACACGCGATCCATTTTACTTTTCAATGTTTACATCTCGAATGGATGGACTTTGTAAAAAGATTTTTGTTGGAATATATGTATACATAATTTCAAATATTGGTGTCTCTGTTCAGTCAAATTAATGAAAGATATAATTTTATTGTCGAAAGCTAGCGATTAGTTTGAAGAGCCATTTCTATGTTCTTCCACGTACCTGAATCATACGACACGTAGGTTGTGAAGAGAACTGCCTTTATCCTACCATCCAAAGTTAATTGGAAGAAACACCTTGACATAGTGAATAGTTTGGAAGAATGGCATAATGTACATATATATGCGCTAGCGGGCTTGGTTTTAGATAACAATCAATTTAACCTTCTGAGCCCTAAAATGAAACAATAATACGATTCGAAAAAAGCGCATGAGTTTAGTGGAAGTCGACCGCATTCTTGCAAATAAGCGCCAAATTAAAGTTACCGATGGAGTGATTTGACTCCAGCAACATAATGGTAACAATAAATCTGTATCATTTGCCACCCCTCTGAGCAGCTTTGGCTGAATATTGTGCATGCCATAATTTAATCTATTTCCCTCTGGTTCACGTAAAATTACCAGGCTCTCTTGCACATCTACCTTTCTACTATTCTTGAATTTTTTTACTATGTACACGGTCCCCGATGTGATGCTATGTCCTTCCTCTATGATCTGTCGTGCTACCATCAACTTCAGAAATGTCCTCTTCCTTTTATTTTTCCTGACTTTTTCTGTTTCTCTCTGATCTCCCGAGTGTACCGTTACCGATCTTCTGGTTTGTCCTATGTGATCCTTCTTACAGTTAATTTGTATACTCCGCGAAATTCGTGTTTCAATTTGTGGTCTTGGGGGATTCTAGTCTGATTTTATTTGGTGTATATGCTTCTGACAGAGCCGCCGAATGTGACTTCTATTCTTCTCTTCATTGCGATGTTGTTGAGGGACGACAGCGCCAGCACTGCTTGGTGTTTCGCTTTCTTCCTCATGTCTGATAAATGTCTGATAGTTGGAAACCGTTTTTAGTTCGAGCATCGATGATGTATTCCTTCTCCTTTATTAGTCCTTCTACACTGAAAAAATCTGTGGAGCATTGCATATAAGATGCCATTTGATAAGGACGGGAGTGGTTTGAACTTTCTGGAATTGTTCGAGTTTTCCTATGAATGTCAAAGAGGATCCCCTTTTCTCCACAAATAATTTTCATATCCAAAAATGGGAGTTCTGCACCGTTTTCAATTTTAATCGTAAAACATAAATTTCTGTGCGTCCGAAGCTTTTCCAACATTGCTGCGTTGTAATTTGATTTTCACTATCACTGGTATATTCCCTTTGTTTGCTTTCAAAGAAAACACCGGCTTCTCTTGCAATTTCTTCAGCTTTTCTTAGAGGGCCGGCTTATTTCATTCTTAGGCCGGCTTACTTCATTCTTTTCAAATGGGACAAAAAATTGACATCTGTCTCTCTTTTATTTGAAGCAAATACAGACAATTGTCTGTCTGATGTCTGAAACAAACATAAACATTCATCTAGCATAGACGCAGATATTTGTCGACGTCATCATCTCATACGGGGTGCGCAGGGAATAGTGCCCTTACAATACGGTCCATCTGCTCGGCCTTAAGTGAATAGGGTTTCCGTAGAGCCCCGATTTTCCGGGTTACCAGTTTGTAACCGAGTCCTCACGGGTCCCCATTCACCTCGTCGACCAGATTTTGCCAGCAGCGAGCTTTGCTCTTGTTTATTGCGCTGCGTAGTCTCGTTTTGGCTGATTTGTACTCCGTCATTGTGGTACATGCCTCCTCTCGGTCGCTTAGACGTGGTGTTAAGCGGCGGAGCCTGTGACACTCCTTCCGGAGCTCTGCGATTTCCACTGTCCACCAATACATGGAAGGTCTGCCACGTTTCGATGCCCTCCTGGGCATGGAAGCTCCGCAGACCGTCGTTATCAGGTTCATAACTGAATTTACGACAGTGTCAGCTACGGCTCCACCGCCCCCAGGGGTACCCTCCAGCGCGGCACCACCTGTTTGCGGTGTTCACTTTCGCGACGTTCCATACAAAAAGATCCCCGGAGTTGCGCACACCGAGAGTTTGTGTCCACGACTTCGAAGGTTCGCTTGCCGAGAAGTCTTCCAGATCTCCCCACCCGTCCACCAGCGACACTAGTGATTCCGACGCGAAGGTTACGTCTGGAATGCTTGCCTCGCAGCCCGAGCGCCGGAACGCTGGGGTGGATCCGGTGTTTAAAACTTCCAGTCCTCTCCTCGCCGCCATTTCCAGAATTCGTTTCCCTCTGGACTCTGTGTGAGGCATACCCAATTCAAGTGGCCTAGCATTGAAGTCACCCCCGACCAGGATCCGCCCATCTGTGCCTAAGATAGCGTCCTTCAAAGCATCAAGCCGCCGTCAAAAATCCGGCATCATCTCATTCGACACTAAAAAACGTTATCCCTGAACACCGAATCCAAACAAAGCCGTCCCCTCGGCCTTGGCTAAGATCCTTAAGGAGGGTACCGTCCCGAACCCAGATGGCAGCGAAACCTGATATGTCAGGATCCCATGAAACTGGGCCCTTGTTTTGGTACTGCTCACTGATCAGCACTAAATCAGCTTTAGCCTCCGCAGCGAACTGCGCTAGCAACTCGTGAGCGGTTGCACTCCGGTGCATATTGATTTGTAGGATCGTGTCCTAGCTCTTACCAATTCTGCTCTGAATACTGGACACCGCCCCGAGCCCGCAGTGTGCGCAACGTTCTCATCAGTCGCGCCACAGTCCCTGCTTAGGACGCAGCTTTCATTTTCATTGCAAGTGTTCGCTTTATGGCTTGCCTGACCGCATTTACGGCACGTTGTCCTTCTGCCAGGTCCCCGACAGTTTGCAGATATGTGCCCATAATCCAAACATCTGTAATATTTAGTTGGGGCGGCCCGGATACGTATCCTACACACTACCCAACCAATTCTAATTTTCCCGCTGTTTAGAAGCTTCCTCGCGGATTGTTCGGCAACTTCCACCACAGTGAGTTTTTGGCCTCGGGAGTTCGCTGAGGTGATACCAATCCGGACATTGGTTACCTCCGGACATTCGAATTTGATGGCCTCTTCTACTTTGTTCTTTTCTGTGAGACGGTCAAGGTTTCGGATTTCCAAAGAACACGTAGGTTTCAGGCTGGAAATCAAAGCTTTTTCTCCCAGAAGCCCCTTGACTGCTTCATAGAAAGTAACTTTATTTATTGTCTTCGGGCCTAGTTCGACTAGGACTCCACCACCCTTTATTTTACGAATGGAAGACACTTCTGTTCCGTTATCTTCGGGTTTAATCTTGTAACGGATTTCGCTGAGGACTTCCGCAAAAGTCTTGCCTTCCGTCGGCTTACTAAGTAAAGCTGGCCCCGTCCTTCGTATCCGCCTTAATTTTAGGCAGAGGTTTTTCTGATGGTGCGGCGTGTTGTTGTCTCTTCTTCCTCTTCGCCTTCTTCTTTTGAGCCCTGGAGAGTAGAAGTGAAGTCTTCCTCAGATGTTACTTCCTCCTTTCGTTTTTTCCCAAGTTCGCTCTGCAATGGGCTGTCAGCGATCCGTTTGGTACTCGTAGTGTTTTCATCGGGAACCGCGGTTGTTTCTGCTTCCTGCGGATTTTCTCCTACTTTCCATGTCCGCCTATAATATGAAATCCTGTCCAGGAGCTCCTCCAGTTCCATTAGCCCGTTTTTCACCCCCTTACCGAGGTTTTACTGGAGGAACGGCGCTGATCGCATGTGCTTCACAACTGCCGCGCGTTTCTTAATAAGCCGTTCCTCTTCAGCTTGCGCCAGAGTAGTCGACAGTGCTCCCTCTCGGCTTATATTCGAAACTATTTGATTAGTTTCCACAGTTTCCACTGTGCCTTTTTCCGCAATTATAGCACTGCGTGGTATGGTCTGGGTTCCTGACTACGTTGCGGGTGCCGCATCACTTTGCGAGTCCTTCTCTCCGTTTGCGCGTCCCAATGTCTCGTCGGGTATTTCAGCCTTTGTTTGCGTCCTTCGCTGGACGCTGGGACGAACGGCGCATTTTCGTGCTGCGAGTAAACGCAGCCAGCTCACTCTCCACTTCCACTATCTCCTCGTTTGGTTTGTTTTTATTCTCCATTTAAGTTGTTTATTAGCGCATCGTGTGCAAGGCAGCGGGCCGCAATAGTAAGGAACGGGTATACCCTCGGGAGCAAAGCCCCTACCCCAGGCCTAATCTACGATTAGCTGATCCCGAAACTCACGGACGGATCAGTACTCGCTCCGGGCAACGCGGTCTACTAATACCGATTCAATGCACACTACCCGAACAAATTCCCGAAGGGGCTGGCTCCTGATACACGCCACAACTACCACCTTGGCAGAGCTAAGCTCACATCACCCCATCGACGTCGACAAGGAGTTGCCGACGGCTCCGGGGACTGCCAGTGTGTCCCGGCGTGTATCGGTTATTAGCAGTTCGCTCTTCACCGAGAAACTTTCTCGAGGCTACTACCTAGGACGCAGGTATTATGCCAGCTAGGGGAGCAAAACTAATTGCTCGGGCACCTCGGGGACGCCACTCCACTCCCCGCATCGTAAGCGACCCGTTAAGGATCGTTGACGATCCCTGAGGTCATCGTTGAAAATTTGGCACGAACTTTGTCCAAAGAATTTTAAGTAACGAACAGAATCGTTTGCAACAAACGTTCGAGAGAATTCAAATTATTTTGATTGCCGGAGGTTCGGAAACGCACACAATCAAATCTCCTGGCCTGAAAAAATCCTGGATAAGAAAATCCTAGGTGAAAATCACACTTCTGGTCTACCTACTGAGTAAACCGTGGATGCACAATTTTATGCGGAAATGTTCGGTACGTGCATGCGAAAAAACATCGCCAGTTCGTGAAAACTCCGCCCTTCCAATGCGCTGGTAAGGCGTTGTCACCTGCCCTCCTTCAGCACAGATATAGCTCTACCGGATTTTTTCTTTTTCATCGTCTGAAATGGGCCCTGAAATGATTCAACTTTACAGAAAGCGGCATTTCGGTGAATGCTTCCAAAATGCGTTTGGTAACCAGCAGAGACATCCTATTTCGAAAACTATTAAGGACTTTCTAAGAATATGAGTAATAAATTGTCGTTAATACGTAATAATACGAGCCATGTAGCCTGGGTGAAGCGAAAATAACTTTGCTTTGGATTGAAAGAGAACCTGTTCACTTAGTAACCACTTTCTATTCGACTTTTGGAGCATATGTGGCTCAGTGTCTAATGCACAAACATCAATTAAGGACGATTTAGCTGCTTCACCTTTGATTCGATATTCATCGATTGATTGGTACCCACGATGGAGCATAAAACCTGGGAAATGCCTGCTGAACCAACACCAACAGCTCTACTACCAAACCCTATCTCCACCTCCACGTGGTGACCGCTGGGAGCTCTTTCTTAATGAAAAGCTGCAGACGGAAAAGGATGAAGGCGAGTCTCCCGCGCCTAAAAACGGGACAAATTGTACCAACTGGTCCTCCAGGTTGGGGGTTGGGTAGGGCTGACAACCCTACACGGAAAACAACTTGTTACGAAGCCACCACAGGAGCCTCGGACAGGACGGATTTCAAAACGACGGACCCGGCAACGACAACGGAAAAACAATTTGCGCATTTTCTCATGGAACGTGCGCTCCCTGTACAGAGATGAAGCTGATGAGCAGCTAGCCGATACCCTGTCCCAATATAGGGCTGATATAACAGCGTTGCAAGAGATGCGATGGACAGGGACCGGTTTCCTGGAGAAGAGCCGCTACACCATATATTATAGCGGTCATCCAGTAAACCATGTGCTCGGAGTAGGTTTCTTAGCCAGCCAAAAAATTAAACCTGCTGTTATCGGCTTTGAAAACATAAGCGAACGGCTATGCACTCTGCGCTTGCGAGGCAAGTTTAGAAATATAAGCCTCATAAACGTTCATGCCCCTACAGAGGAGACTGCAGATTCGGAGAAGGATACCTTCTACGAGGCAGTAGAACGAACCCTCAAAGCCTGTCCCAGATATGATATCAAAATCATACTTGGGGATTTTAACAGCCAAGTAGGGAAGGAGCCAGTATTCAGGCGATACGTTGGCTCCCATAGCTTACACGAAAAAACAAATGATAACGGACTGCCGACTATTCAATTAGCAGGGTCACACGAAATGGTTGTTGGAAGTACCTGGTTTGCGCGGAAAGCGGTCCACAAACATATGTGGGCCTCTCCAGACGGGACCACTTTCAACCAAATTGACCACGTGTTGATCGAACGCCGCCACCTCTCAGCCTTGATGAATGTCAGAACATATAGGGGGGCCAATATAGCCTCGGATCGCTACCTCGTTGGTATGATGCTCCGAGCTCGAATAACAATACCTCCTAGAATCCCCTCTGACAATCAGGTAAGAGTGAACACTGAAGCCATCCACAACACAACCCTCCGCGACACCTATAAGATGGAAATGGATGCCGCAATAACCGCAGTCAACAGAGGACCTGGAGATGAAGCATCAACAAATGATCTTCACAATTACCTGAAGAACGTTATCATGGATACGGCCACAAACATACTTGACCCCAGCCGCAAAAGGAGTCGGAACGGCTGGTTTGACGATGAATGTAAGCCTGCAACGGAACGGAAGAATGCCGCATACCGAGTCATGTTGCATTCTCAAAGAACGCGGGCACGCGCAGAGACTTATCACGAACTCCGTCGAGCGGAGAAGCGACTTCACAGACGGAAAAAGGAAGCCTGAAAGAACCAACAAGTTTGTGAACTAGAAAAGTACAAGGAGCAACCGCACCAGGCGCGGAAGTTTTACCAACAAGTCAGCAGGATGAAGCCTTATACACCTCGAAGCTCATCCTGCCGAGACAAAGAGGAAAATCTGACTTCCGACAGAATGGGCATATTGGAGCGATGGGTAGTACTTTGATGAGCTACTGAACAACGAGAACATCGACGAGTTGGAGGTCCCGCCAACTGAAGACGACGGACAAATACTGCCACCACCAAGTTTAGGAGAAACAGTCCGTGCAATTCATCGGCTAAAAAATCATAAGTCGCCAGCAGCCGATGGAATTACAGCTGAATTGGTTAAATATGGAGGCGACCAGTTACACCAAGTGGTTCATCAATTTGTGCTCAAGGTATGGGACAGCGAATCAATGCCTGACGATTGGCAACGAGGCATTATCTGTCTCATACCAAAAAAGGGAGATATCACACAGTGCAGCAATTATAGAGGTATCACGTTGCTGAGTACCATCTATAAGATATTCTCCACTATCTTGCTAGGCCGGATAGCCCCATACGCCCAGAACATCATTGGCCCATATCAAAGAGGCTTCACTCCAGGCAAATCAGCAACAGATCAGATTTTCTCTGTGCGGCAAGCGATGGAAAAACTATTGGAATATGGACAACAGTTGCACCACTGTTCATCGACTTTAAAGCCGCCTATGATAGCATAGCCAGGGTAAAATTGTACACGGCCATGAGAGAATTCGGTATCCCGACGAAATTAATAAGACTGACTAGGCTAACCCTGACCAATGTGCGAGGCCAGATAAAAGCAACAAGATCACTCTCAAGACCATGCGACATCAACAACGGTCTACGACAAGGAGATGCGCTATCATGCGTCCTCTTTAACCTGGCCCTCGAGAAAGTGATCCGTGATGCTGATGTAAATGCAAGAGGTACGATCCTCCTTAAGTCCACTCAACTACTGGCCTATGCTGACGATATCGACATCATGGGAAGAACCACCCGAGACGTTCAAACTTCATCCAGACCGAGCAGGCGGCGCAAGATCTTGGGCTGCACATCAATGAAGGCAAGACAAAATATATGGTGGCAACGTCAGTACCGAAGACGAATCAACCAACAACATCAAACCGCACTGGTCAAACACGAAGAAGAAT
Organism: Hermetia illucens; assembly: GCF_905115235.1. NCBI lineage: Eukaryota > Metazoa > Arthropoda > Insecta > Diptera > Stratiomyidae > Hermetia > Hermetia illucens. The sequence goes on from NC_051850.1 coordinate 26,758,023, forward strand.
AAGGATAGGAGAATACAACTTTGAGACCGTTGACAATTTCTCCTATCTAGGGTCGAAAATCACAACCGATAACAACTACGATGATGAAATCCGCGCACGGTTGTTTTGAGCCAACAGAGCCTATTTCAGCTTACAAAGACTGTTCCGCTCGAAACGTCTCACCATAGGGTCAAAGCTCTTACTGTACAAGACTATGATCTTACCAGTCCTCATGTATTCCTCGGAAACTTGGGTTCTTAGCAAGAAAAATGGCGAACTCTTGGCTGCGTTCGAGAGAAGAATCCTTTCCGTAGCCTACACAATGACGAAATCTATGAGCAATACCATGACCGTCAGATTGTGGACAAAATCCGGCTCGATAGGTTACGATGGGCGGGTCACTTAATCCGTATGATGATGAGGATGATCCAGCCCGGAAAGTCTATAAGGGCAATATCTATGGTAGAAAAAGAAGACGATGCAGACCCTGCTTAAGATGGAGCGATGGCCTAGGTCAGGACGCCAGACAGCTTTTAGGGATATCGAATTGGTGGACCTCAACGCAAAACCGGGATGTCTGGAGTTCCTTATTAAGGCAGGCCTAGATCGGATACCGGTTGTTGCGCCGTTGATGATGATGATTCATAAAAATACGTCGTTCATTTCTGTGCTGACGATTGATCTGATTATCGTCCTTGTCTGCTTTAAACATTGGATTGAGAGGAGAGCAGAAGAAAGAAAGGGTGGAGCAAAAGGTCAAAACGGCATTGCAACTCTTCCCAAACTAGTTTGTAAGGCGATTGATGGTCACATCCGTAGCACTGTTGCAGATGCACTCGAATGATTAATCTTCACCAATTCCATCATTATGAAACATACTTTAGCATTCGTGCTTACCAACAACCACAGGATCCTTCAAGCCGTCTGCTACTAATAAATATTGCAATTTATAGTATTGAAGTGAAAAATGAAACATAGAAGACAGTATTCCTTCCAAACCAAGAATTATGAAAAATTTTCAATTTAAAGTATCTAAAATTACCTCTTACAATTAGCAGAATTGCCTTTATGTCCGGTCATTATCAAATCAAGACTGCGCCTATAGTAAATACTGTGCTCGATGATGTCCTGCAGCTTCGAGCAAGTAAAATACAGATTTTCGATGTCCGACTCATCGCAGTAGTCGAGTATCTTCAGCACAACATAAACGTTTAAATCACAGAATCCGACCGGCGACATTGTACAATATTTTGTCAGAATGGACACCTCCAATAAAAGCAAGCTTCACGGCCTTTAATGGCCAAGCCCTTAATGTAGCCCCCTCGATCAAAGGATCACTGCAAGCAAAACTAAACCATATCCAATTTGTTTGAACTTATAAAACGACTGATGGCAGGCAGTAAACTAAGTTGACAAATGTGCGCCCATAACCTAACACTCGTAGAAAAAACCTGGGAGGAGCGCGCAAAATTCGAATGAAATGGGATGCAGAATAGAATGAGCTGTAATCGTGCAGGAAAGACACCAATAAAATTCCTTGAAATCAAGGATTTAAAAAGAAACGCATTCGCCACAATTCCAAATTGTTTATTTCTATCACAACTAATAAATAGGACCATCGTCCAGATTATCGTCCTCTTCATTGAAAGCTTCCCCATTGTCGAAATAGTTGTTACCGTAGTCATTCTCTTCGTCCATCTCGTCGTCCTCGTCAATTTCAGGCTCCTAAAAATATTGAAACGTTGAACAAAACCCGCCAACAAAGCTCCAAGACGACATTCACAAACCTCTTCTTCCTTCTCCTCTTCTGAATCGCTTCCGTGAACTGCTTGCTTCTCTGGATTCTCGTCGATTTTCTCTTTTTGCTCGAGCACCTTCAACCGATCCTCGATCAAGTTTTCTTTCTTCTTTTTCGGCAGAGTCGGTGCTGTGGCCACTTTCCGACGTTTCCAGTTCGGCCTTAGTTCTGCGGGCATCAAGTGCCATGGGATCTCTACCTTTGATTTTTGCTTGCTGTTTTCCAGGACGTTCTGTTGTGATAAATGGAGATGAATGCAGATTTACGTAAATATTGATGATAAATTGAAATGACTTACCACAAACTGGTCTGAATATCTTTGTATGTTGCTATTGTTGTGAACCGCTGGCTCTAGGTGATAAGGCGAATCTCGCATCTGAGTCAGGAAGTCTTCCTTCCACAAAGTCATATAGTCCTGAACTGTCGAGTTCTGCAATTTACGGAAATATATAAACATAAAGCATCTTTCTCAGGAAGTAACTCACCTCCAATGGTACAGGCTTCGACAGTAAAGGAGGAAATGTCGGAGGTGGAGCAGTTGGCACTGATGGAATATCCTTCCCTACGCATCCTAAAACTTGCAGCTGCTCTTGAGTCAAAGAAGAACCAAGCCTTCCTCGACCACGTCCTGCCATTTCTCTCCGATAATTCCAGCGTCTAGTTAAAAACTATTTTGTTCTAGAGTTCTGCACGTAAACAAACCCAACACATGTTGTTCCTCGGACTTCTTGTTCTTACAAAATTCCAGTGAATACTTACATCTGAAAACAAAGCATTCGAGTCCACTTGCCAGAGTGCGCTGCGATCACTTGCATGCAAAAGGGTGGTTTTCAAAAGCTTTCCTCCCGAAGTGGAAGCACTTGCGAAGTGTCATTACCTCATTTGTCAAAGCGGTGTCTACCTCCGGACTTTTGTGCGATTTCCGTCAGCATTTGACTAGTTAAAAGGCAAACAAATATTCAAATCGAACAAAATGCTTGCCAGACAAATTATCCTTCGTTCTCTAGCCGCTAGGAATGGTGAGTACATTGTTTAATAGCAAATTGCTTTAACCTCTAATTACATAACTTATCGTCCGTCTGATCGAATTTTTCTTCTCGGACTCCAGCTGGTGCTCTCTCAAGAGCTTACCACGGAGGACACCACAAGGTAGCCACAATGAACGATTTGCCCGTCCCCCAAGGTGACTGGCAGGAGGCTTACCAAAAGA